>NC_057411.1:36303721-36603721 GCF_019320065.1 Cervus canadensis
AATGTAAGACCAGAAACTATAAAACTCCTAGAGGAGAACATAGGCAAACACTCTCCGACATAAATCACAGCAAGATCCTCTATGACCACCTCCCAGAATATTGGAAATAAAAGCAAAAACTAAACAAATGGGACCTAATGAAACTTAAAAGCTTTTGCACTACAAAGGAAACTATAAGTAAGGTGAAAAGACAGCCCTCAGATTGGGAGAAAATAATAGCAAATGAAGAAACAGACAAAGGATTAATCTCAAAAATATACAAGCAACTCCTGAAGCTCAATTCCAGAAAAATAAATGACCCAATCAAAAAATGGGCCAAAGAACTAAACAGACATTTCTCCAAAGAAGACATACAGATGGCTAACAAACACATGAAAAGATGCTCAACATCACTCATTATCAGAGAAATGCAAATCAAAACCACAATGAGGTACCATTACACGCCAGTCAGGATGGCTGCTATCCAAAAGTCTACAAGCAATAAATGCTGGAGAGGGTGTGGAGAAAAGGGAACCCTCTTACACTGTTGGTGGGAATGCAAACTAGTACAGCTGCTATGGAAAACAGTGTGGAGATTTCTTAAAAAACTGGAAATAGAACTGCCATATGACCCAGCAATCCCACTTCTGGGCATACACACTGAGGAAACCAGATCTGAAAGAGACACGTGCACCCCAATGTTCATCGCAGCACTGTTTATAATAGCCAGGACATGGAAGCAACCTAGATGCCCATCAGCAGATGAATGGATAAGGAAGCTGTGGTACATATACACCATGGAATATTACTCAGCCATTAAAAAGAATTCATTTGAATCAGTCCTAATGAGATGGATGAAACTGGAGCCCATTATACAGAGTGAAGTAAGCCAGAAAGATAAAGACCAATACAGTATACTAACACATATATATGGAATTTAGAAAGATGGTAACGATAACCCTATATGCAAAACAGAAAAAGAGACACAGAAATACAGAACAGACTTTTGAACTTTGTGGGAGAATGTGAGGGTGGGATATTTCAAAAGAACAGCATGTATACTATCTATGGTGACACAGATCACCAGCCCAGGTGGGATGCATGAGACAAGTGCTCGGGCCTGGTGCACTGGGAAGACCCGGAGGAATCGGGTGGAGAGGGAGGTGGGAGGGGGGATCAGGATGGGGAATACGTGTAAATCTATGGCTGATTCATATCAATGTATGACAAAAAGAAAAAAAAAATACGACCTAGAACAAGAGAAAAAAAAAAAAAAAAGAATGTCATTAAAATGTTGCAGAAAAAAAAAAAAAGTAATGATAGTCTTGGAAAAACTTAAAGCAGTGAGTTAAATCCAATGCTTTTAAGTCCTGTTTAAAGAAAATTAAAGTGTTAAAATTCAAAAAAAAAAAAAAAAACAGTCTTTGTCTTAGGCCACCCAGGATATTTGGTTACCTAACCAAGATATAAATGCCTAGAATTTCTGAAGTCTCAATTGCCTGTCTCTTATTTGCTTCAAACGGTGTCAACGTTTTTGTAAGAACAAAAATATAAAAATAAAAAATACAACTTGAAAAAAAAAATATATATAATAATGACATTAAAATAGAAAAAATTAAAAAAAAAAAAAAGAATCTCTTGATGAAAGTGAAAGAGGAGAGTGAAAAAGTTGGCTTAAAGCTCAAGATTCAGAAAGCTAAGATCGTGGCATCTGGTCCAATCACTTCATGGCAAATAGATGGAGAAACAATGGAAACAGTGCGAGACTTAATTTTTCGGGGCTCCAAAATCACTGCAGATGGTGACTACAGCCATAAAATTAAAAGACACTTGCTCCTTGGAAGGAAAGCTATGATCAACCCAGACAGCATATTAAAAAAACAGAGATTACTTTGCCAGCAAAAAGTCTGCCTAGTCAAACTATGGTTTTTCCAGTAGTCATGTATGGATGTGATAGTTGGACTATAAGGAAAACTGAACGCTGAAGAACTGATGCTTTTGAACTGTGGTTTTGGAGAAGACTCTTGAGGGTCTCTTGGACTGCAAGGAGAACCAACCAGTCTATCCTAAAGGAAATCATTCCTGAATATTCATTGGGAGGACTGATGCTGAAGCTGAAGCTTCAATACTTTGACCACCTGATGTGAAGAACCGATTAACTAGAAAAGATCCTGATGCTGGGAAAGATTGAAGGTGGGAAGAGACAGGGCTGACAGAGGATGAGGTGGTTGGATGGCACCACTGACTCAATGGACATGAGTTTGAGTAAGCTCCCGGAGTTGTTGATGGACAGGGGTGCTGCAGTCCATGGGGTCGCAAAGAGTCTGACATGACTGAATGACTGAACTAACTTCAGATCAGGTGGCCAGAGTATTAGAGTGTCAACTCCAGCATCACTCCTTCCAGTGACTATTCAGAGTTGATCTCCTTTAGGATTGACTGGTTTGATCTCTTTGCTGTCCAAGGGACTCTCAAGACCCTTTTACAGCATCACAGTTCAAAAGCATCAATTCTTAGGTGCTCAGCCTTCTTTATGGTCCAACTCTGATATTCACACATGACTATTGAAAAAATCCTATTTTTGATGATACGGACTTTGTCGACAAGGTGACATCTCTGCTTTTTAATACGCTGTCATAGCTTTTCTTCCAAGGAGCAAGTGTCTTTCAATTTCTTGGCTGCAGTCACTATCTGCAGTGTTTTTGGAACCCAAGGAAATAAAATCTGTCACTGCTTCCACTTTTCCCCTTTTATTTGCATAAAGTTATGAGACCAGTTGCCATGGTCTTAGATATTTGAGTGTTTAGATTTAAGCCAGCTTTTTCACTCTCCTCTTTCACCCTCATCAAGACGGTCTTTATTTCATCTTCACTTTCTGCCATTAGAGTGTTATCGTCTGAATATCTGAGTTGTTGATTGAGTTGTATGATTCCTGTTTTTAAGTATCTTAGATTACAATAAGCTTAATGATAATCATCATCATTTAGGCCTATGACATAATATTATTTTGTAAGTAGAATACATTTCAAGAAGCACCTAGGTCTATAGGCCTGTATTCCCCGGGGGAGCAAAACATCAGTTACATAAAAAATTTTAAATATTCCAATAGTGTTATATACTTTTTTACATTTAAAATAAAATCCCACGAGTCTGTTCTCTATGTCTATATCTCCAAAGCTGCCCTGCAAATAGGTTCATCAATACTGTCTTTCTAGGTTCCATATATATGCATTAGTATACAACACAGAGAACAGACCTACAGGTATGGGGATGGGGAGAGGAACGAGAGGGTGGAACGAATGGAGAGAGTAACGTGGAATCATATTGTTGTTGTTGTTCAGTCACCCAGTTGTTTCCAACTCTTCGCGACCTCATGGACTGCAGCATGCCAGGCCTCCGTGTCCCTCACCATCTCCCGGAGTTTGCCCAAGTTCATGTGCATCGCATTGGTGATACCATCCAGCCATCTCATCCTCTGATGCCCTCTTCTCCTTCTACCCTCAGTCTTTCCCAGCATCAGGGTCTTTTCTAGTGAGATGTGTGTTTGCACATGTGACAAAATATTGGAGCTTCAGCTTCAGCATCAGTCCTTCCAGCGAGTATACAGGGTTGATTTCCTTTAAGACTGACTGGTTTGATCTCCTTGCAGTCCAAGGGATACCACTCTAATGGAAACATATACAGTACCATGTATAACATACATAGCCAATGGGGACTTGCTATATGGCTCAGGAACGTCAAACTGGGGCTCTGTAAGAATCTCAAGGGGTTGGATGGGATAGGTGAGAGGGAGATTTAAAAGGGAGCAGATTCATGGCTGATTCATGTTGACGTATGGCAGCAATCAACATAATGTTGTAAAGCAATTATCCAGCAATTAAAAATAAATAAATTTAAAAATCCCAGTCCAAGTTTATTTAGTAAAGATGCTATCCTAATTGGCAACCTGTCTGGAAGAAAACAAAAATCTTCTCTCCACAATATGTATTAAAGTAAATTCCAGATGGAACAAAATTAAAAAAAAATATTAAAGAAAATAGGAAACATGGCAGAAATAAGATAGAAAACTTAAGAGCATAAAGAGAAGAAAGGCAAATGTAATTCATCATATAAAGATAAATATAACTTAATATAACAAAGGACACAAAATGATAGTGTGAAAAGAGCAGTAATGGAAATCACAGATCAAGGGTTATATCCATAGTATAAAAAGATTCCTATAACTTGTTACATATGCAAGTGCTCTTCTGCACTATACAACTAACATGTGCAGATTCCTGGAAAGTTTTCAAGTCTGTGTTTAAGTAGCTCAGTGTGTGGAGGAGGTGTCTATCTCTCATACAGAGCAGGTTAGCTTCCTGTCTAGGCAAAATGCCAGGCAGGCTGGTACATTTTTTTACAACATAATGAACAACTTACCTCCATTTTCTCTGATACCTAAGGCATATATTTTTGAACCTTAGCCAAAATTACAGTCTAGATACCACACAAATGCAGTGAGAGAAAACATTTTATGCTGACTAGAAAGCTGCTTTGAATAAAGTTCTTTTAAGACATCTGATGTTTGAGAAAGAGTTCATTCTATTCTCTGGTGGAATTGTCAGGGAATAGCATTCCTAGGTTACGGTATCTCATCCTCATATTCTTTTATCTCTTTCTCTGTCTTTATTGAGTGGATTATAATTGAAACCTGCATGCGAGCATCATTTCTGTGCCATTTATAAAGCTGTAATTGATTAAATGACACATTTGTACAATGTCAGCCAGACTCTCTATTAAAGAAAGGAAATGAATTAATTCCTAGTCCTGTTTATTTCCAGAAATAATGTTGTTTTTGCTGGTGAATTAGTTTTTCTTTAAAAAAATTATTCTCACCAGGAAACTTTTTTTTTTTTTTTTTTAATCAAACACAGTGCCCCAATCTGGAAATCAATTTCTTTCATAAATCCTGTAACAGCTAATCCCGTTTATCTTTTTACATGGTCCATCTTTGGGCTTTGAATTTTGTTAAACTTGAACTCTCAAGTTTTACAATGTTTTTAATTTATAAAGTCATGCAAGTTATTTTGGGAGCAGAAAGCACACATCCCTCATCTTATATGCAACAAAACTGATGCTCAGAAATGATAATTGGCAGGTCTATTGTTCTGTTGATTTAAAGTGAACCAGGGCCAGAGACCTAGTCCTTTGACTATGAGTATAGAACTCATCCCAGGTTGCTTTCTAACTTTCTGGCCAAACTTTCGTGAGCTATTATTCTTCCAGAATCAGGTGAATTGGAGACTAAGGTTTGACAGCAAATCTCAATTTCTAAGTGGGTCTTAAAAGGCATTTTTAATTTTTAAAAGGCAGTTCCTAATGTGTTTTGATGTCTTTTTAAAGGTATATAATAAGGGCAAATAGAAGTACATTTAGATTTCTAGTTGTATTTTTATGATTTTGACTTTGAAAAACCCAAATGTAATATATGCTTATAAATTATAATATATAGAATGTCACATAACATTTCTCTTAAAGTAACTCTAGAATCCTATTTTGTAAAGTGTTCCTAAAAATAAGAAACACTGCTCAATATATAACCAGTGGAATATGTTTTAGGTTTTTCCTCTAACCTGTTTAGCTTCATCTCCACTTGATTCTCAGACTAAGAGTTCTTAAATGTGGCAGATATTCTCCAGATTTTCATTGTTCTTTATTGAAAACAACCAGTTTTCCATTATTTCCTTTTTAATGATACTGTATATCATGTTGATATAACCACTGATATCTGGGTTACTAGTCTCCCAAAGGCTGTTTGCAGCTGTAGACAGCATTAGGCTGTAGACAGCCTTCAAATATTTGCCAAGTTGAAAAAGTATTTCCGTCTGAGGATTGCACAAAAGGAAGCTCTGCTTATCCATAGCTGCCAAATTGGCTGACCACTTCTCCCCAATACTTTCTACTGCAGCTGAAGAATGTGAACAGGTGCACCATCGCCTTTCCCTGAAGAAAAAAAACAACAACAACAAACTTTTCAACTAACATACATCACCAGTTACGCTAAAATAAGCATTCTTGAAAAAACAAAGGCCAACTTATTGAGGTATATCTTTTTCTTTGTCTTGATCCCTTTGAAACTACTGGAAACTGTGTGTGGAAGAACTGAATGAGGACATTAGTGAAACACTGCCAAGTCCGCAGTGATTCATCATAACCCCCACCAAGGACGGTTTCTAGAGCTTCCCACAAGCCTGAATGGCTCCAGGTGGTTGCTATGGATACAGTGTTTTAGTTTCATACTGTGGTTCAGAGTTATGGGTGACAGCAGGTCACAGGTTTGTGGCAGGAATAGTGGCTACCTTTCCGCTGCCAACCTCAGCTCAAGTGGCAGGTTTTCAACTGTGAGATACATAAGGAAGGCGACATAAAGCCTTGCCTTTTTATTCGCTTTTGTTGTTCCAAGTGGTAGAAGGTGTCTGTGCTTCTGCTCAATATTTCTAAAAGGTCATTTAGGTGAGAGGATGTGTAGTTAATAGATCTGAGAAAAAAAAGTGAAAGTGAAAGTCACTCAGTTGTGTCTGACTCGTTGCGACCCCATGGACTATAGCGTCCGTGGAATTCTCCAGGCCAGAATACTGGAGTGGGTAGCCTTTCTCTTCTCCAGGGATCTTCCCAACCCAGAAATGGAACCCAGGTCTCCTGCATTGCAGGAAGATTCTTTACCGGCTGAGTCCACCAGGTGTGAAGTTGCTCAGTCGTGTCCGACTCTTTGCGACCCCATGGACTGTAGCCTACCAGGTTCCTCCATCCAGGGGATTTTCCAGGCAAGAATACTGGAGTGGGTTGCAATTTCCTCCTCCAGGAGATCGTCCCAAACCAGGGATTGAACCCGGGTCTCCCGCCTTATAGGAAGATGCTTTACCGTCTGAGCCACCAGGGAAGCTCGAGTCACAAGGGAAGCCCCCCCAAAAGAGAAAAAAATCATGAGGGATAAAGATTGGTCAGCAAGATTATAGAAGTAGGCAAATAGCCGGAGGAAGAAAAACATGTAAGCAATCATTAGTTACCTATGTTATACACAGTGTCAGCAGTGTCTGGGGCTTCCCTGGTGGCTCAGTGGTAAAGAATCCGCCTACCAGTGTAGGAGGTACAACTGATGTGGGTACAATCTGTGGGTCTGGAAGATCCCTTGAGGAAGGAAATGGCAACTCACTCCAGTATTCTTGCATGGGAAATCCCATGGATGCAGAAGTCTGGTGGGCTACAGTCCGTGGGGTCACAAAAGACTTCGTGACCAGACAACAACAACAACAGTCAATAATGTATATGTGTCAATCCCAATTGCCCAATTCTTTCCACCCCACCTTTCCCCCTTGGTATCTATGCATTTGTTCTCTGTGTCTGTGTCTCTATTTCTGCTTTGCAAATAGGATCATCTATACCTTTTTTCCTAGATTCACATGTGTACATTAATATACAGTATTTGTTTTTCTCTTTCTGACTTACTTTACTCTGTACCACACTCATCCATCCGCATCTCTACAAATGACCCAGTTTTGTTTAATGGCTGAATAAAATTCCATTGCATATTTGTGGGAAGCCCGTACCACAAATTTATCCATTCCTATGTTGATAGACATTTAGATTGCTCACATGTCCGAGCTATTGTAAGTAGTGGGCAGGTTGAATTTAAGGGTCTCAGAGGTGAACAGTTTTTAGGCAGGTTAGGTAGGTCTAGGCACCGATCATCCAAATGTGGCAATGTGGCCCGAGGTAGTTTCCTTCACACAGATATTCCAAATATTCTTGCCAAAGGGAGACCAGTATGATAGCTAAGAGGTAGTGGTATATGTAAGATGGAGATCAAAGTGAGACTTAACGAATGAAAAGGAAGAAGGTTTTCATGAGGACCAGAATCAGCCAGTGTATCTGAGATAAGAGGAACTTTAATAGTGATATAAAAACATTACTCCAGGAAGAAATCTGTTGTGCTTTTCCAGTCATGTTGTGCATGAGCTTAAGTCTGGATTTCTAGGGATGGTTATTGCATTGCTACACCTCACTCTTCACAATGCCTTGAAGATTCATTTTATGTTACTGAGATACCAAGTTCTCTATAAACTTTATTAGGTGATCTCTTTTTACCATTCATTGTGGAAAATTTAAAATAAAAACAGAAGAGAGAATAGTACAAAGAACCATCAGCCGCCTTCAACAATTACCAACATATGGCCAATTTTATTTCAACTGTAATCTTTATATTCTCCGACCTGCCCCCTCCCCATGGAGTATGTTGAGGTAAACCTCAACATAATAGCCTATTATTTTATCTGCTAAAATTCAGTGTGTATTGTAAAAAATAAGAACCACTCATAACATCACATCCCGCAAAATTAACAGTCGTCTCCTAATATCACTAAATATCCATTCAGTATCCAAATTTATCTGATTATCTTATACATTTCTGTTTGTAGTTGGTTATTATTTGAATCAGGTCCCATACAAAGTCCACAAAGAGAGCACATATAAAACATATAAAGAACACATTAAGACTCTTTAACAACAGTTCTTCCAACCTATTTACTTTATTCCCCTTGCCATTTACTTGTTGAAGAAAACAAGTCACTTGTGTTTAGAATTTCCTACATCCTGGTTTTAGCTGGCAGCATCCCAGTATGTTACTTATCATGTACTTCTCACCCCTTGGCTTTTCTGTGAAAGAATGAGTGGGTCTAGAAGCTTGATCAGATTCACATTTGTTTCCATAGCAAGAATATTTCATTACTGGTACTATGTATTTCTTATTGAACCACAGCAGAAAATTCATAATGTCTGGTTCTTTCTTGTTGTGATAAGATTGATTGGTGGTTTCAGATGACCTCTGATGTACCATTTTGAATTCCCAAATAACCTTTCATCTAATTGTTTCAGTAGCCATTGATGGTTGTTGCATAGATTCGTTGTTTTATTAGGGTTGCAAAAGGGTTATATTCTCATCCTATCATCCCATCGGTATTTATATTACCTAGAATTTATCCACAGCAACATTCTAAAATATAGAAAATCATTTGTATGGGTAAGGCAACTATTTGACTTTTTATCTTCTTTCTGTTTTCATTTATTTGTTGGCTTAGTTGCTCAGTTGTGTCCAATTCTTTGCAACCCCATAGCCTATAGTCCACCAGGCTCCTCTGTCCATGGGATTTCCCAGGCAAGAATACTGGAGTGGGTTGCCAGTTCATTTTATTTATCTTGTTACAATTTTGAGGAAATTATTAAGCCCTCATCCTAGTATATCATAAGATATACACACAAATCAGAGAAGTGACATAATACAATGGGAAAACAAGGGGTCTAGACACATGAGGACCAAGGACCCTCATCTTGCCATCGTATGGTATATTGTGATTGGTTTTTATGTGTGACTTTTCTGATACATGTAGTTCCTCTCTAGGCTAAAGAAACATTTTTAATTATGAAGTTCATGTTTCTATAGAGAAATTTAGCTCTTTTATTCCTATGATTTCTGGCATTATCAGGACCTCTATCTGCTGCTTTTATTGTTACATGCATTCTTTGTTCTGATAAATATATTTGTAATTCCTCTTGCTGCCCATTCTATTACCTGTCATCTTCTGTTGTTTATTACAGAAAAGTCCACGGAACACCTGGCTCCCTTTTATAGAAATACATTTCCTATTTTGTGTCCTTTATCGCACCCTTCAACTCAGCCAGTCCAGTGATACCTCCTTTCACTGAGTGATCAAGTACTTATTTCTGAAAGAATACTTTATGTATTTACCTACTGTCTTTTTTTCATTTGATTTTGCTCTTACCAGTTATGAGAATGGGAAGCTCATTGCTCTAGACTGTTTCCTCCTTAGTAAAATTGAGATCAATAAACTCAACTCTAGCGGTGTTCTGAAGATGAACAAAGATAATTTATGAGAAATCACTAATCAAAGTAACATATTCTGATCTGACGAGTACTTAGTGAGCTCTCCTTACAGTAACCACTGTGCTAAGTTCTAAGAATTTGCCAACTAAAATAGACATGGGCTTTGCTCTCGTACAAATCCAGTCTAATGGTGAATACCAACAGTCAAAATATAGTTGCATTTATTTCATAGATTTTCTGCAAAAATGCTGAATTTGACTATTTTGTCTTTTCTGTTGGGCTTACCTTATAGCTCAGTCAGTAAAAAATTTGCCTGCAGCCCAGGGGACCTGGGTTTGATTCCTGGGTCGGGAAGATCCCCTGGAGAAGGAAATGGCAACGCACTCCAGTATTCTTGCCTGGAGATTCTATTGGTGATTTATTTTTTTATGTCTTCCTACTTATTAGAAGTTGATGTTTAGTTCTAGTTCACTGCTATTTTCATTGTGCAGGTGTCATCTTGGTTTTCTTTACTGGGTTCCAAAAGTTAATATAACACATAGTATTTCCTGTGGAACTTCCTAAGTATTACATATATAAGTATTATGGAGGGAAGCAAGGAATTTCCTTTGCATTCATGCATTCATCCAATATTCAATGAGACTAAAATAGGCAAAATGATTTCAGAGAAGATAGACATGCTCAACCAATTTGTTTTTATAAGGCCACAGAATTGAGTTAATCAGAATTAGGCAATGCCTCTTCTGCATTTGACTGGCCATTATTGCCTGAAAATTGAATCAAATATTTGGATGAAAGATTTGGATTAATATGTCTGATTTAATATACTGATAATACATTAATAACTTGAGATAGACTGAACATGCTTTTTTAAAAACAGGGAATAGATTGACCATATTTTTAAAAATAATGTCCTTAAAAATACAACCGCTTGTAAAAGAATGAAACTAGAACACTTTCTAACACCATACACAAAAATAAACTCAAAATGGATTAAAGATCTAAACGTAAGACCAGAAACTATAAAACTCCTAGAGGAGAACATAGGCAAAACACTCTCCGACATAAATCACAGCAAGATCCTCTATGACCCACCTCCCAGAATATTGGAAATAAAAGCAAAACTAAACAAATGGACCTAATGAAACTTAAAAGCTTTGCACAACGAAATAAACTATAAGCAAGGTGAAAACAGCTTCAGAATGGGAGAAAATAATAGCAAACGAAGCAACAGACAAAGGATTAATCTCAAAAATATACAAGCAACTCCTGAAGCTCAATTCCAGAAAAATAAATGACCCAATCAAAAAATGGGCCAAAGAACTAAACAGACATTTCTCCAAAGAAGACATACAGATGGCTAACAAACACATGAAAAGATGCTCAACATCACTCATTATCAGAGAAATGCAAATCAAAACCACAATGAGGTACCATTACATGCCAGTCAGGATGGCTGCTATCCAAAAGTCTACAAGCAATAAATGCTGGAGAGGGTGTGGAGAAAAGGGAACCCTCTTACACTGTTGGTGGGGATGCAAACTAGTACAGCCACTATGGAGAACAGTGTGGAGATTTCTTAAAAAACTGGAAATAGAACTGCCATATGACCCAGCAATCCACTTCTGGGCATACACACTGAGGAAACCAGATCTGAAAGAGACACGTGCACCCCAATGTTCATCGCAGCACTGTTTATAATAGCCAGGACATGGAAGCAACCTAGATGCCCATCAGCAGACGAATGGATAAGGAAGCTGTGGTACATATACACCATGGAATATTACTCAGCCATTAAAAAGAATTCATTTGAATCAGTTCTAATGAGATGGATGAAACTGGAGCCCATTATACAGAGTGAAGTAAGCCAGAAAGATAAAGACCAATACAGTATACTAATGCATATATATGGAATTTAAAAAGATGGTAATGATAACCCTATATGCAAAACAGAAAAAGAGACACAGATGTACAGAACAGACTTTTGGACTCTGTGGGAGAAGGCGAGGGTGAGATGTTTTGAGAGAACAGCATCAAAACATGTATATTATCAAGGGTGAAACAGATCACCAGCCCAGGTTGGATGCATGAGACAAGTGCTCGGGGCTGGTGCACTGGGAAGACCCAGAGGGATGGGATGGGGAAGGAGGCGGGAGGGGGGATCAGGATGGGGAATACATGTAAATCCATGGCTGATTCATGTCAGTGTATGGCAAAAACCACTACAATACTGTAAAGTAATTAGCCTCCAACTAATAAAAATAAATGGAAAAAAAATAATAAAGGTTAAATGAGAGTTTAAAAAAAAAAAATATATATATATACATATATATAGGTAGGACTATGGGCTTCCCCGGTGGCTCAGAGGATAAAGTGTCTGCCTGCAATGCAGGAGACCCAGGCTCAATCCTTGGGTTGGGAAGATCCCCTGGAGAAGGAAATGGCAACCCACTCCAGTATTCCTGCCTGGAGAATCCCATGGACAGAGGAGCCTGGCGGGCTACAGTCCACGGGGTCGCAAAGAGTCGGACACGACTGAGCGACTTCACTTCACTTCACTTCACTTCATGGGTTAAGAAAATGAATAGGGAATGTACTTGTAAGAACCGAACCATGACTTTCTGTTTGTGCCTTTATAAGCAGAGTTGTGCAGTACTTTTCTCACTATCCCGCCCTTACTCCTATTTTCATTTAAAAGTGTTTATTAATTGACAGATATCTTAGACTTGCTCATTTTGTGCACTCAGTAACATATTCTTGTTAACGTGAGTTATTCTATAACCTACAGTTTAAAATGTCTAAATGTGTGTGTGTGTATGTGCATATGTGTTTAAGACATTCATTGAGATGATTCAGAAATCTAATTGCTGTTCTTATGAGCTAGTTGGATTCAAGTCATATCTTTTCATTGAATTCTTAGCTTTATTACATTTTTTGGTGGTGATCAAGGAGAGTATATAATCTCATTGATACTTTGCTTCTTTTACTCTTCTTTCATGATTTGGCAACAATCCCTGGTAGCTCAGTTTGTAAAGAATCCGCCTGCAATGCAGGAGACCCTGGTCAGTTCCTGGGTTGGGAAGATCCCCTGGAGAAGGAAAAGGCTACCCACTCCGGTGTTCTGGCCTGGAGAATTCCATGGACTGTGTAGTCCATGGGGTCGCAAAGAGTCGGACATGACTGAGTGACTTTCACTTTTTCACTTTATTTCCTTTTAACTTTATCATAACTTTGTCATGATATTCTCTTAATATTTAGCTTCCAAGAATGAGGTAGTCAAATATGTTATTCTTCTCAGTTATTTTTTCCCTTTCTGTTTGAGGGCTATATTCCTTGACCCCACTGATATCGGATTTGGTCAATTGACTTGCTGAGCCAATGGAATGCAAGTGGAGGTAACATTTAAGAGCCATCATATAGTTCTCCATTATAGGCATACCTCAGTTTATTGCGCTTCACTTTATTGTGCTTCTTACAAATTGAAGACTGTGGCAACCCTGTGTTGAACAAAGATTTCAGCACCATTTTCCCAACAGCGTTTGCTCATTTTGTATCTCTCTGTTACATTTTGGTAATTCTAGAAATATTTCAAGCTTTTTCATTGTCATTACATTTCTTTTGGTGATCTGTGATCTGTGATCCTTGACGTTACTGCTATCACTCACTGAAGTCTCAGATGATGGTTAACATTTTTTAGTAATAAAGCATTTTTATTTATTTTTAGTAATAAAGCATTTTAAAATTAAGGTTTTTACATTGGGTTTTAGACACAATGCTATTTCACACTTGATAGGCTATGTGATAGCATAAACATAACTTTTATATGCACTAAGAAACTAAAAAAAGTGTGTGACTTGCTTTATTGCAATATTTGCTTGATCATGGTAGTCTGGAACTGAATCCACAATGTCTCCAAGGCCTTTCTGTATTCTTTATCTTCTTCTATGACATCAAAATAAGGGTTGTTCCCTCAGTCTGGGTCCCAGGATGAAGAAGGCATTCATCAGGAGCCAAGGCAGACATAGACATAAATGATGTTGTTATTACAAAAAGCTCAGATTTTCAGTGTCATTTGTTACTGCAGTGCCTAACTAAACTGATTATTACAAAGGAATTTAATAGTTTCATTACTATTAAGAAGCAGGGGATAGACTGTTAGTGCAATATTGAGGACAAATATGTTTCAGAATTTGAGTTATGGATTTGACCCAGGTTTGAATTAATTAGTTATGAATACTTGGTATAGTTATTAAACTATTCCACCTGTAAGATGAGATCAACTCACATAAACAGCTTTGCTGTGAAGATTAAATAACTGCATTAAGGCAATGATTACTGATGTACTAACAGTCAAGTGCAAAACTGCATAATAACTCAGAGTGTAGAGAAGTTTGTTTCTAACTCACTTAAATTACAAAATGCATGATCCTGATTGTCAGATATATTTTCTCCAAGTAATGATTCAGAGACATTTGTTCCATTTTGTGGCTCTGCTGTCTCCAATACATGGTGTCAAAGGTTGCCTGGGAACTGTCTCCATTCCCATCATCCAGAAAGGGCAACGGACCATGGAGGATCTCAAGAGGAGGTTTTCATGGGCCAGGTGTGGAGGTGTTACACATTGCTTCTGCTCATTTTCCAGTTGTTAGAACCCAGTTGCATGGTTGAACCCAAGTAAAATGTAGGCTGGAAATGTATTCTTAAAGAAAAAATAGGTTTGATGAACTGTTAGCAGTCTCTGCCACAGTGATATATGAGAAGGGAAGACTTCCTACAAGGGACTTCCCTGGTGGTCCATTGGTTAAGACTCCACCTGCCAATGCAGGGGACATGGGTTCAATCCCTGGTGCAGGAAGATTCCACATGCCCTGGGGCAACTAAGCCTGTGTGCCATACCTACTGAGTCTTCACACGCTGCAGCCCATGTTCTGCCACAAGAGAAGCCACTGCAGTGAGAAGGTCACATACCACAACTAGAGTAGCTCCCACTCATAGCAACTGGAGAAAGCCTGCATGTAACAAGGAAGATTCAGTGCAGCCAAAAATAAAAAAAAAAAACAGACTACCTGTGTGAATCTAGTAGATGCTTAATAAACATTTTTTATAGTTTGCTTTCTCTAGGTTTCTTCAAGTCTTATGTAAATATCAAGAATGTTTTATCTAGTTGGGATCAAATGCATGGCTTTAAGATGGAATATATAAGTCCTGCAGCCATGAAAAAATGATTAGTTCAGGAGTCTTTCTTGCCTGATAATTCTTGGTATTCATACAGCAACTTGCTTAGTAAAAATATCTTGGTTCATTACCTGTCAGAACTAGAGGGGAGGCTAGAGGCATTCAATAAATGTTTGTTGGATGCCTTATTGAGCAGATATACCTCTTTTGATTTAATAAACTCTCAGGACTGAACAAGTGTTTGTACCCTTTTGTAAAGCGTATGGTGAATGTGAGAACTAAACTGATTCTCTAGAGATTTGCCATCCAAGAACTGGTACTTGATTTTTATTTACTGTAGAAAATGGCTGTATTTCTAACATAAAATTAACAGACTTTACACAAATTTTCAGTTTTTTATTATGTTGTTGAATAATTCCTTTGGGTTTTACTCTTTCATGATTCCAGATACATGCGAAAGCTACTGGTAATTTCTGCTTGTCAGAATCAGGTTTGTAAGAATCTTTGCAAACACATAAATTTGGGTTTGAACTTTGGTTTTTCTTTACCTTTTCTTAGGTACTTGACTTTGGGCAACTTACATTACATATGTGGGCCTCAGTATTTTTGTCCATCACACAGGATGAGGATAAACCTAGATTATGTATTTATAGTGAATTTTAAATGAGATAATACTTGTAAAACAATGTATTTTTTTGTATTATTTACTGTACTCCAGAATGCATTTTCCAATATAGTAAAGTGAAGTCGCTCAGTTGTGTTAGACTCTTTGCAACTCCATGGACTGTAGCCTATCACACTCCTCCGTCCATGGGATTTTCCAGGCAAGAATACTGGAGTGGGTTGCCATTTCCTTCTCCAGAGGATCTTCCCCACCCAGGGATCAAACTTAGGTCTCCTGCATTGTAGGCAGATGCTTTACCCTCTGAACCACCAGGGAAGGTTCAAATATAGTAAAGTGCATTTTTATTAATATTAATAGCAATGATAATATTAGTAATATCAAATTATAATAAAGTATATTTTTCTCAGAGGTGCACTGTATATATGAAATAGGAATGATGTTTAAACATATTTTCCTTTAAAAGCCACATTCCTAGGGAAAACATAGAATGCGTTTTGCATATGCATCCTATAAGGCTCTGAGCAGGCTTTTGTTTTCACCTGTTTTGACATTGCATAATTGGATAGTAAACAAATTATGTCACATGCTTGGGTGTACTTAATAATTTTGAAAAGCCACTAGAGGGTGCTACTTTGTTAGGAAAATAAAAGCACCTCCCAACAGTAGCATTCAGTCTGCAGCGGCGACGTCTTGATGTTAGGGGCCAGAACTGAGCTCTCTGCTGTGAGTATCCGGATAGAATTTATTCATTTATCGTTTATGTCGGAAGTAAATGGCAATAGTGTAGCCACAAAAGTTGATACAAATAAAATCCTAGTCTTTTCTTTCAGTAAAGATTTATACCAATTCTGTTATGCAAAAGCTGTATTTCTTACCAAACAAAATTCTGAGGCTATCTGAGTTTCTTATGAGAGATAAGCTGGTTTTACTATGTGTGCTGTGTTTTGACAAGATATCTGTTGCTCTAAGTTTGGCATAATTATTTTCTTCCATCTTTGGTAGTTTTTATTATAAGGATGGGTGAAAATGAAGATCCTGTATTATTTTTGCCCTCTGAAAAATCACATTTCAGTGATCCAAAGATCACAGATGTGTTCAAGTGGGTGAGCTAGAGATAAACTAAGTATGTGACCTTCATTTTCGTTTCTCTGGGTTTAAAGTGAATGTTGTGCTGGTGAGAGGTTACATGAAGTGTCAGCCTCAATTATGAATAACAATCTTTAGTCTACAGTTCATATTCAGTGGCAAGAGCATCTTTCTGAAGCCAATTATCTAAGGATAAAACACAGTCGTCCTGGGTTTAGTTAAAAGATTTCTGCAGATTAACTCTTGTCTTTTCCGCCAACCATGAGGTAATGACAGAGATGGAGGAAGATTGTCAGTAGTTGGACAAGAGGAAGAAATGAATGGGGAAAAGATTCTAAAAGAATCCTAATCCTCCAATAGAAGTGAACTAGAGAAAAACTGGGTGTTCTCAGGGTGTACATTTTGGATCCCTGATAGAGGAGTCAGTTTCTTGAGGATTATTTTTTCCCACTCCATATTACTTTTGAAGTACTAGTGGGGGGAAAGTTTTTGATTTGACTTATGTTAGTAAAAGGAACAGCTAAGAAGTTTCAGACTAAACTATCTGAGAGTCTAGTTCCTCAAGTCTTCTGAGCTCTTCAGAGCCAAAGTAACTCATTACAAGTCTGGATCGGACTTGATGATTACACAGAATACAGTCAGTTTACTGGCTCATGGTATGTGTGTGTGTCTTTGTGTGTGTGTATGTTCTCCATACAGTCACATACACTTGATCACAACTTTTAAGAGGTCATGTCAGTCAAGAGCTTAGTGTTACCCTACCCTAATTTTTAGTGTTAATCCAGCTTCTTTAGCTTGTTTATCTTTAAGAATAGCTTTAGTGAGTTAGGTAGTTATTGGTGGTGGGATTGGGGACGAATCAGAGGCTTGGATTATTATTCACTGTTGAGATGTTTTGAATTCCATCTTCCAATCTTTTGCAGAGAATTTGAGACTGGAAACATTTGGGTAGCACTAGAATATGAAAAAAAATTTTTTTAACCATTTTTTCATGAATGTAGATCACATTTATCATTTTTGTAAATTCACTTGAGAAAAGTAAAGAAATGAATGGGGTTATCTCATTGTCCATGTTAGGGAAGTAAGGAAACTCTAATTCACCCTTCTCTGGTCAGAAAGGGCTGAGTTTTTACTGAGAAAAATACCTCTAACTTGCCACCTGTGTAAAAGCATGGATTATAGAAAATAATATTGTTTTAGAAGAAAGATGAGGGTTTTAAGCTCTCTGCTTCTGATCTGCCATTCTTAGTTGTGGCAAATGGGTTTACCTTAAACCATGAACATCACTAAACTTTATTTTTTTTTAATGAAAAAAAATTTATAAAAAGTAATTCAAGAGAATTGCTGGGAGTGACATGTAAAAACATGCCCTCAAGACACTAATGGCCAAATAGAAGTGTTGTCATGGTCTGTGGCAATATGGTCAAATTGAGCCTTACTAGGTGAATTGAACACTGCTAAGAAAATACCAGGGAAGCCTGGCGTGCTGTAGTCCATGGGGTCGCAAAGAGTTGAACACGACTGAGCAACTGAACTGAAGAAAATACCCTGTTTGTTTTCCCATTCCTTGATTTTCTATAGCATTCCAATTTCTCATTCTATACATTGCTGTCTTGCAAATAACCATATTGACTGTTTCAGCCTGACAGCAGATGCTAAAGGTGTGATGACGAGGGAAGTAAAAGAAGGAAGTTTATCTTCTTATGTGATACACAGTGACACTGCCAATAGCTGTGCTTTTGCTCTTGATTTCATCATTTGCTCTTGATTTCATCATAAATTTTCGATGACCCTATTCCTGCTTTAAGGCACATTATACTCTTGCCCTCTGAAGCTTAGATGCTCAGATAATTCCAAGAAATCCCCTTTACTGACTTAAAACATGAATGGATATGAAATTTAAAATATTGTACTTAGAATTTTGCTCAATTTTCTCATTTGGAAACTTGAGGGGGCAAGTTTTCTCAGTAGCTTTCTTTGGTATAGCTTCATGGTTCTCAAACCCTAAATCAAGGCTTTTCTGTATTGCCTCACTGGACTGAATTTTGTGTGGGAGTCTTTTTCTCTCACTTTGTATGTCCTTAAACCTTGTTTAAGTAAAAAGTAAGTTAGTCTTGGTTTCCCTGCTTGACTTAATAACACCCACCACTTATATGTATGGGGTAAGACCGATGGAGATCAAATAAATCAAAATATTACCTTTGTCCTTTATGATTGATAAAACTAATATTGGAGACTGTGACTTGGGGAAGTGATGATAATCTTAATACCAAACTCCAAGCTCAGCCAGAGGCAGGCAGTTGGGAAGATCCTGGGTGGAAGTTGACCATTGTTCCACTTAAAGACAGGTGGAGCGTGTATACCATCTCAGATTAAGTGGTTCCCTCTGGGATGTAGGCAACAGGGACCGAACTGCATCTACCTAGTTCCTTTCTCAAACTCATCAGTCAGCTCACTGACTTTCTGGGATGAGAAACTTTGGAAATGCCTCATTACAGAAACCTGAGGGGAGGAAAGAATGTCCCAAGACCACTACCACTCAAAATATTCTCCAGGGGTTTGTGGTTTTTTTTTTTTTTACTTCATGGAGCTTAACTACTAAGGCTATGAAAAGTAAAGATGGCTGCTATTGCCTTAGTTGAGAAACTCTGTAGTCTATCAAGACCTCCTGCCCCCACCGCCATGAAGCTGTTGTCCTACCACTGACCTCTGGCTTGTTGAGGACCTGCCTGGGAAACCAGTGAGAGAGAGAGAGAGACCCTATTCCCTCGGAACTGTCCAGAAGGACAGTCTATACTGAAGCTGAAAACTCTCTTCTTTCTATTCCCAAGTCAAACTACTATCTAGCTACATTGTCCAAGTTTTTCAGAAGTTTTGCAATAATATCAAATGACTGAATGGAACTATTCCAATAATAACACACCAAAAAACTAGATGTCCTAAATATAAATCTCTGCCCATTACTAAATTCCTCAACAAAAATTAAAGTACAAATGTAAACTCCCTTGAATTTTACTGGTCAAATGAATGAGAGCTCAGAATCAAATTATGTGACCTTTATGATTTTAGAGAATTAGTGAAAAAAATTGTCCTTGCCAATTTTTCATTCTGTCTAGCCCCAACAGAGACGTCTTACTGGCTGGAGAGGGTAAGTTTCCTTCAGCAGCTGCAACCTGATTTGTTTCTCATGGAATGGGTGTAACTCCTTCACAACTTCGGAAATAACATTAATTTATTGCCAAGTTTTTTATGTACCTAATTTTTTTTAGAAAAGGGGGTCACAAGATTATTATAGCACTGGCCCCATTCTCACCAAATTTAGAAAAAAATTAACAATCCTTAGCTCCTAGAATAGTTTTTCCAGAGAAAATTGTGTTCCCCAAACCAAGTTTTTAGTGATATTAAAGATTCTAGAAGAGACTCATTGAGTTCTGAGAACAGCATGCACAGTTTTGATTTTGGTCTGACTAGGATGCTAGATTTTCAGAGTCGATGATTTGGGAACTGGAATTCAACTGGAAGAAATCACCTATAAATATATTACCTTTGGCCCTAGAGAATTACCAGGTGTTGAGGGAAAATGCGTTTATGAACACAATCTCTTTTCCAAGAAAGGGATGCTTGAGATGTGCTGAGCAAGTTTAGGACTTTGCTAGGGTCTCTCCATTATTATTTGGCATACTCTTGGGCCTTTTTTTGGGGGGGGGGTGCATTCTGATGGTGATGCAGTGTGGATTCTGTTTACTGATAAGTCCACCACTCTCTCTTTTTCTATGGTGGTTGATTCCACTGCTTTGGCTATGAAATTGCTAGAAATGAAATCTCCTAGAGAAAATTTCTCCTCTTTATCCTTCCTCTAGCTGGAGAAACATGTTCAGCAGATTCCTAAACTCACACTGTCACTGATATTTTTTAAAGCTTGTAGCCTTAAAAGCGTTCAGTGAGAAAAGGTATCTCCCTATGTTCTTCAAGAAAATGTTACTTGATACAAAAATTTTCAACTAGGGACCTCACCTGTGTGCACTCCAAAAGTGCTCATAGAATTGAGGTATGTGATTAAAGACAATGCTGATATAAAGAGTTGTTGTTGTAGTCGTTAAGTTGTGTTTGCCTCTTTTGTGACCTCGTGGACTGTAGCCCTCCAGGCTCCTCTGTCCATGGGATTCTCCAGGCAAGAATACTGGAGTGGGTAGCCATTTCCTTCCCCAGGGGATCTTCCCGACCCAGGGATCGAGCCTGCGTCTCCTGCATTGGCAGGCAGATTCTTTAGCATTGAGCCACTGGAGTTCCACTGACATGGTTGAGAAACATAGTAACGTAAACAAAAATTGTTTCACCTGTTGTCCACAGCAATAGATAGTTCAAGGTCATGCTATTGCAGTCAGCTTCTGAAGGTCTCTGTGGCCCACACGGCATGATTTAAGGTGTGGAAAGCCCTGATTGTGTAAAAACAGCCTCTCACTCTATAAATAAACACAGTCACACATCTGTGGACAAGCCATGGTAAGCTGCAGTCCTCCACCAAATGTCAAACTGCATAGTGACCTATTTCCTTTAAAATACAAGACCAAAAGCTGCCCCCAAGGCTGCATTGATTATAAGCACACCACACAACTGAGAAAGTCAGTTGCCTGGTGCAATATAAAGCCCCCAGGAACCACCAAGAGTCAACCACAGACAGAGCCTGACTTCACCCAGTGCCTCATGATTCAATATTGTTTTCGCTTGCCAGATTCCACTCCATATCTATTTCTCAATATTCCTGGCTCAAGGCACCATATCCTAACACTCCCTTGACCTGAACTTCCACATCTTGGGTAGAGGCAGAATCTGTTGTGTAAAACATGGGACTTGGAGTAACAGAGCCGAATGCCTACACTCTGTAGTTAGCTGCATCATGGGGCAGGGAGAGGCCGAAGGAGCTGGGCTAATCATGTCCAGTTCTTCTCTGAAATTCACCAGTTGGGTAACTCACCCCATCTTTGTGCACAAAACGCTGGTGGTATTTAGGACATTCAGGACGTTTCTCCTCATGGAAAACAGAAGAGTGGAGAAGTTCTTTCTCCCTTAACAGAACTTGATTGGATCTTCCCCCTATGGCTTCCTTTGATAGCTTGTTCTTGAAACTAGTTCTACCCTCCAGGATGCAAAACCAAAACCAAACAAACACAAAAGACTTATGTGTTTTAAGTAATTGAGGAGCTCAACAGTTGAGTGGCTCAACTGATGCATCATCAATTTCAATTCTGCCACAGCTTTCCCCAGGTGATTTACATATGTTGGCTGTAACTGATCTCTTCAAACACTTAATGTAACATATTTCTGGAAATGCTTGGTGAAACCTTGTTTTCCATAAGTAGGTTGGAAAGATTTCAAATAACACAGATGAGAAAGAAAAATGGAATGAATAGGAAAAGGATTCAAAGTGTGCAATTGATACAGGGAGAGGTAATTGCGTTAAGTTAAATGAGGTAATAGTTTTATGAAAGCACTTGGCAAACCTGTGACACCGTATGAAGGCAAGATTTTAGCTTTTGCATTCTTTGCAAATGGATAGTTCCTATGGTAAGATTTTTGGGAGGAACTCTAAAATTGAATTTTGAACTTTCTCTTAAAGAAATGCCTTGAAATGACCTCTGTATGCCTTAGAGTCTGTGGTCATGGTCACCCACTTAATGAATGGCCAAATGGAACCAGAAGACCATGTGGTCCTCTTAATGACTGGTGCAAGAGCTGGTGTTTGCCTAGATTAGTGTGAAATGCACAGCTGCCAGGGCATGAGATGCTGACAGAGATAAAAACTTGACCATAAAAAATGTTAGTAATGTCAACTCTAAATATGAAGGGAAAAAAAGGAAAAATAAATATGAAGGGAAAGAGATACGTATATTTTAGAATCTAGCAAATTAATTCCCTCTTTGCTTTCTTATTTTATAATGTCAGGAAATGATTTGATCAGTAATGGCTTCTTCAAAAAATAGCAAACCAATATTAGAAAGACCCCAATCTATGTTCTACTTTCCTATAAGTTTAGTGAATATAAAGATTTTATCCAGGGGACTAATTAACAACTTGTTATTTTGCATTTTACTTAAATGATTAGTTCAAAGATGTATTATGTCTTAACAAAATACCTCCTTTCAATGAAAAAAAATCCTTATGGATTTTACAGCATACGGTAAGTTCTGCTATAATCCGTGTTTTGAAAATGTGAAATTTTTCCAACACAATTGATGTTTTAGGAAACTTTGAGCACAACACAGATTTTGTCTGTGTTTCTGAACAGTTTTGTTTGTAAGAAAATACAGGTGGATGTAATGAACTGCAGTCAGCTGAATCCAGTTGCACAGGAATTCACACAACACACATGCTTGCATCTCAAGTTCTACCAGGTCTGTGTCATAACCACACTCACTCACATATGATGTTAGAACTTTCAGATCCATTTCAGGTGTAACCCTCCTTCCATCATTTTACAATGACTTACAGGTGCATCCCTTCTGTAATCTTCATGTCTCTTTCAAGGTAAATTGCCATGTTTGTTGTAGTATTTATGCATTTTGGAACTGTTTTGCATGTATAAAATTGTGCTACCATTTTTATTAGGCTTCAGTCTTTAAAAAAAAAATTGTCACTGATGTGGTTTCTGAGTGTTGTGTTCCAGGACTCATTTTCTCAGAAGCCCTGTGGCTTTTATTGTGTGATTTTGCAAAGCAAAGTAATTTTAAGAAGTGCATATGTCATGTTCCAGCAGAACTGACTGCATTTTAAATACAGTTTTTCACTTTTATTTATATTTGGGAGAAACAAGTAATACTGTCTCTATTTCTCTTCTTCCATCCCCCTAACTTTATTGATAGTGCTGTAGGTTTATTGCAAGATCCCTTTATGGTGTCTGTTGGCTAGCTTCTGGGGGAAGCAAATTTGTGTTCATTTGGACTGTGAACAATTTTGTGAAGGGATATACCTTTGAAACCAGGCAGAAACCTGTAGGAATCTGACTTTAGGCTCAGAGATGTTGACAACATGCATTCTTGTATTTTGGCAGTCAACAAGTTCCATATTCAATAAATATGTATAAAAATAGGCACAAAGAAAAACTTTTGGAGGGTTTTATTTTTATTTTGTGCATCTGTCTCAGGCTACATGAACACTATCACATGTATGGTATATGCATCTACTCTACTCTGATATTTATTGTATTTGTATTCAGAAACCCCCTTTTCTCTTTTTCAAACTTTATTGAAGTATAATTGACAAGTAAAATTGTAAGATATTTTAATAAAGCATCAGTTCAGTTCCATCGCTCAGTCGTATCCGACTCTTTGTGAACCCATGAACCGCAGCATACCAGGCCTCCCTGTCCATCACCAACTCCCAGAGTTTGCCCAAACTCATGTCCATTGAGTCGGTGATGCCATCCAACCATCTCATCCTCTGTTGTCCCCTTCTCCTCCTGCCCTCAATCTTTTCCAGCATCAGTCTTTTCCAATGAGTCAGCTCTTCGCATCAGGTGGCCAAAGTATTGGAGTTTCAGCCTCAACATCAGTCCTTCCAATGAATATTCAGGACTGATTTCCTTGCAGTCCAAGGGACTCTCAAGAGTCTTCTCCAACACCACAGTTCAAAAGCATCAATTCTTTGGCACTCAGCTTTCTTTATAGTGCAACTCTCACATCCATACATGACTACTGGAAAAACCAAAGCCTTGACTAGACAGACCTTTGTTGGCAAAGTAATGTCTCTGCTTTTTAATATGCTGTCTACTTTGGTCATAACTTTCCTTCCAAGGAATAAGCATCTTTTAATTTCATGGCTGCAGTCACCATCTGCAGAGATTTTGGAGCCCCCCCCCCCCAAAATAAAATCAACCACTGTTTCCACTGTTTCCCCATCTATTTGCCATGAACTGATGGGACCAGATGCCATGATCTTAGTTTTCCAAATGCTGAGCTTTAAGCCAACTTTTTTCACTCTCCTCTTTCACTTTCACCAAAAGGCTTTTTAGTTCTTCTTCACTTTCTGCCATAAGGTTGATGTCATCGGCATATCTGAGGTTATCCATATTTCTCCTGGCAACCTGGATTCCAGTTTGTGCTTCCTCCAGCCCAGCATTTCTCATGATGTACTCTGCATAGAAGTTAAATAAGCAGGGTGACAATATACAGCCTTGACGTACTCCTTTTCCTATTTTGAACCAGTCTGTTCCATGTCCAGTTCTGACTGTTGCTTCCTGATCTGCATATAGGTTTCTCAAGAGGCAGGTCAAGTGGTCTGATGTTCCCATCTCTTTCAGAATTTTCCACAGTTTATTGTGATCCACACAGTCAAAGACTTTGGCATAATCAATAAAGCAGAAATAGATGTTTTTTTTTTTTCTGGAACTCTCTTGCTTTTTCAATGATCCAACAGATGTTGGCAATTTGATCTCTGTTTCCTCTGCCTTTTCTAAAGCCAGCTTGAACATCTGTAAGTTTATGGTTCATGTACTGGTGAAGCCAGGCTTGGAGAATTTTGAGCATTACTTTACTAACGTGTGAGATGAGTGCACATGTGCAGTAATTTGAGCATTCTTTGGTATTACCTTTCTTTGGGATCAGAATGAAAACTGACCTTTTCCAGTCCTGTGACTACTGCTGAGTTTTCCAAATTGGCTGACATATTGAGTGCAGCACTTTCACAGCATCATCTTTTAGGATTTGAAAGAGCTCAGCTGGAATTCCATAACCTCCACTAGCTTTGTTTATAGTGATTCTTCCTAAGGCCCACTTGACTTCACATTCCAGGATGTCTGGCTATACATAAAGCATACCTCATGATAATTTGATATATGTATAAAGGGATTCCCAGGTGGCTCAGTGGTAAAGAATCCACCTGCCAGTACAGGAGACACAGGAGATGCAGGTTCCATCCCTGGGTCAGGAACATCCCCTGGAGGAAGGAAATGGCTAGCTACTCCAGTATTCTTGCCCGGAGAATCCCATGGATAGAAGAGCCTGGCAGGTTACAGTCCATGGAGTCACAAAGAGTCAGACATGAGTGAATGACTTAGCACACATGCATATGTTATGAAAGGTTTCCTCCCATGTAGTTAATTAACAGATCTATCACATCACATATTTATCTTTTTTAAGAAACTCTTTTGCTTTTTATTTATTTATTTATTTTTTACTCCTTTGCTTTTCTATAGTCCCTCTCCCATTCATCATATCCTATACCCCACACACAGTCATAATGCATAAAACATAAGTTATAGACCAAAAGTTCAATGATGTGAAGGAAATGTGTGTGGCTGTAAAAGCTGAAAAGAAGTATTAATATTTATTAACTTCCTTCTGTGTTCCAGGAAGTTGGCTACCTTGTTCACTGATAATATATCTCATTCATTGACACTGATCTTTTCTTTTCTACTGTCTTTAGCACTCAATCTGGTTTGAGGCATTTCGATCTAACGCAGTAGTTGAGGGGTTGGAGTTGCAGAGTCTTGAAAGCCAACTAGCCTGGTTGTCTCTAGAGTCTTAAAATAAAGGATAAAAGTAGAACATTAAAATGTGTATATGTATATATATATATATATATCATTCAATCTTCAAAGAATCCCTTATAGTTTTCACTCTCCATTTTAACAGATGAAGAAACTAAAGCTCATGGAAGGTTATTAGCTGTCCTAGTGTCAAGTGGTGTTAGAGTCATAAGGCCATTTGTGTCCTCTGATAAGTAAACACAAAGATGAAATTTGATTTGTAAGAGATTTATTGAGGGAAATGCCTGTCGAAGACAGGGAGCAGGAGAATCTTCAGACAGCAATGCGGGTCTGACACCCAGGAAAGGAGAGGAAAGGAAGGAAAAGTCACAGACTAGATGGAATTCTGGGGAAGTCTCAGCCAGGCCAGAGCCTCAGGGAATGCCTGAAAAAAGATGCCTATCAGAGGTGTCCTGCACTGGGGAGAAACGGCCAGGTTCTAGTCCTCCGGCCACTCAGTCTTGGGTTGGGAGCAGCCCAAGGGATGCATGGACTCTCTGAGCCCTGAATTGGACTCAAAGGTATAGACAGCAGGGGGCTGCCAGTCAGCTGTGATCCCATGAGCAGATTCTACTGAAAGGAGATTTGAGCAGCGCACATCTATGGCCACCCACAGTCATAACTCAAGCTGAGATCTGCCCGAGTACAAAGTTCTTCCCCACAAGGACAATACACGGCTCAGGGGCAGGGGTCATTTCCCACCAATCCAAATGACATCCTCTAACTTTTATAGGATGGTAATGATGATTTCTTAAAATAGATCATAGTATTATTTTAAATTAATTCAAATTGAATTCAAGAAAAAGCAAAATGCGTTCTGATTCTATGTTTTTGATTGACTTTACCTTTAAATAAAATATTATTAAAATAAAAAATAATACCCTCACTCACCTCCAAATAATATAACCTAAGTAAAATTTGTGGGTTTGATGTGCAGACACAGCTTCAGTATGTGTTTCTAAGTATCTTAGCTTTCAAGACCCTCCTAAAATTTTGCAGCTGACAATGAAGAGCCAAGAACAGAGAAGCAATTTTCTAGAGCAAAAGTTCTAATGTCGGCAGCATATTAGAATCCGGGTGAAGGGATAGTTAACACTTCCTATGGCAGTTCTGTACCTCCAGCCAATTAAATCAGAATCTCCCAGGGTGGAGTCTAGCCATCAGTGTTTATCAAAGGTTTGCAGATGATTTCAATGTGTATTCAGGGTTGAGAGTTACTGTTGTAAAGGATATTTGACTGAAGTAAAAGAAAAGATATATCTTTGAACATTCTTATAAATACTCAATCTCTCTACCATTCCCACTCATATCTACCTCAGAGAGTTACCTAGCTATTTCAAGAATGTCCCTAGAGGCCACCAAGCTTAAATTTTTTTTTTTGGTTTCTGTGACAGTAATCCTATACAAAATCTTCCTATCAATGCAAATATAAATGCAATGTACACTTGCATTCACATTTCTGTTTTCACTGTACTTTAACTTGAGCACATCTGTATATTTTTATGCAAAGTCATGATACAAATCATAGTAAGAAGGAATCCTGGTTTCCTGGCCACAGCCAGCAGTATGGCTTTCAGAAGTGCCCAGAATTTTCAGAAATGCTGGAAGTAGTGGTAAAGAGGAGACTTTCTGTCTTTACATGGCAAAGCATATTGCCACATTTTCTCACAATTTGAAAGAAAAACAGGAAGAGAGTTAAGAGTATGGACTGAACTGGAGAGTTCAGATTAGATGTGTTTTATTTATAATATTATTTTTCTCTTCAATGAATATCAGTGAAAGCAATATATCCATTGTAAAACTCTGGCAAAAGACAATGTACACAGATGAAAATAATACATTTAATATTAATAGTAGTTATTTGTTCAGAAATCTAAGTTGGTCAATATATTTGCCTCTGGTGAGCTCTACCTGTTAGATTAGGGTGAATTGATCAAGGTGCAGTGTTGGTACCTAACCTCCATTGTGGTATTGGTTTTTCTCTATTATCAAGAAAAAACAAAAACCACATCAGTATATCTACCCATCTGAAGATCAGGCAAATAAGGGGATGCATGGTCTGTAGAAAAAGTTAAAAATAATAATAAAACTAACTGAAAGTTAATTTTTAAAATATCATCATGGATTGGCAACTCTAAAATGATGTCAGTGATGAAAATACTCCTCCCTAAAAAAATATATTTTCTTGGTCTAAGTTCTGAATTTTGACTTGTTACTTTTTTAAAACTTACTTTAAAATGAATGTTGTATTCTGCCTCTTCATTGTAGTCTCCATGGAATATTCCCATTTATATAATTGACCTCTGACACGTGAAATCAGTTACATACCACATTTCCGGAGCTTGTTTGTGAAGGTTTGGTTTCCCTCTAGCTTGCTTAGGGTGTAGCTTGTCTCTAACCTCTGTCACAGTGTATAGTCCTATTGTAAACAATAGGTTAAAAAGAACAACGGTGGCACAGAAAATGTAGAGATGAACCAGAATTTGAGTTACTTCAATTTTGTCTTTCTTTGCGACTATTTGGAGCTTTCATTTGTGTTTACACGGTGAAATAATGCAGACTGAGAGAAGTAATTTTTTTGGTAAGGGCAAATTTCAGTTCTTACATAAAATATTTTACTGGATTCAAGTAATGTCTTTAAAATTGGAATTTGCTCTTCTTTTTATATATGTTAATTGCTTTAAAACTAAAGGACTACAAGGGAATAAAACATCACGTCAGTATGATTTAGTAGGCTTAGACATTTTGGTATTATTCAACTTCACTTTAAAAACTGGCATGGTTACATATACACAAAATTTAATAAAAGGAAAAATTCACTGTCTTGATATCTCTTCTGGCTATTATTCATTCTATGTCATGATTATTATTGAAAATAATTCTGTTGTATAGAGTAGGACAGTAATGAGAAATGCTCTGCTCTCAGGGCCAAATAATCCAGGGAGGAGGCTGCTCAACTGCTTTTATAAAGAGCTTAAAGTCACTTAACAGACCTTGTATTTTTTCGTTCATTGTGTCAGTTTTCCCCTTTTCTCCATTCCTACCTCCTCCTTTGCCTACTCCTAACATCTAATCTTCTAGGGCAGGAAATGTCTCCTAGAAAAGTAGAAGGAAGTCATTAATTAAAGTTACGATTCTAGTTTTCCTGTGTTGTCAAAGAGGCTTAACGTAATCCTGTCGCAGACCTGGTCAAAGATTAGCTGAGAAAGCCTGAAGAAATCAGTGATATTGATTTGTCCGACCCTAAGGGGAGTGTGATGAGTATTCTATTGAGAAAGGTAATTTAATTTGGGCCATCCAAAGGAGACTGGTCAGATTAAATGGTCACTATCCAGTTGAGTTCCGTTCAGCAGAAATGTTCACACATTTAATTGTTGTTTAGTGGGTAAGCAAAGCTGACAACTTCTCTTTGAGGTATATTTGGAGGGTGAAAGGGAAAAATGGCTCTCCATAGATTTAGGCTATAAAAGTTTGGAATTTGAAGAAGTGTGAGATTGGAAGAATCATTTCCCCTGTACTCCTGTTTCCAAATGACATAAGGATGACGTAAAAGCATTTCTGGAGAAATAAAGGCAGTGTCTATCAGTGAAAAAATTTGGAGTTGGTGTTCATTTCTACACTAAATAACTGCATGAACAGGTTGAATTACAATCTAGATGAAAGTGGAGAGACTGAGTAATAGGATCTGTGTAAGCCACCCTTTTGGATTGGCTTTAGTGGTGTCTTTAAGATTGATTAGAGCTAGAAATATGCTAAAAATAAGTATCCTGTTTTCTTTGGTGTTTGTCAACAAGAAATAATTCTCAAAATCCTATTGAACTTTTACAAAAATAAGCTAGGGGAAAGTATCTTCAACTAAAACATATGACCTGAGGACTCAAATACCTATGATGCATTCCTGTATCATTAATATGATTAGTATCACTTTGATGACCATAGATGTTTTAATTTCTTGAATTTTATTTATTTAGCTATTCTTCAAGCATATAAAAAGTTAAGAGAGTAATATAGCAAATACCCAGGTACTTAATACTCAATTTTACACAAGTGTAATATTTTGCCATTTTCCTCTCGGAACTCTTTGGAAGAAATAAAAATGATGGTTACAATTGCATCTCTGTTCACTTCTTCCTGATAAACTTTCCTCTCCTTCTTTCCCTAGGAGTAAACACTAGCCTGGATTTTGTGATTATCAGTGTCATATGCGATGGAGGTCACTGTCTGCTTCCAAATCGAAGCCCAGTAAAAAATGTCTTTAGCTCTTGCATCCCAAGTCCATAGAAATTACACCAGACCCCTGTTAGGCATTTCAGACAATTGAGATCCTCTCATCCTAACTTGTCTTTGGCAACTTTGGTGACTCATTTTAGCCACACACACTGCTGCACTGAACAATTATCTTTGGAGAAGACAAAAATCTTCACATCTGTACAAGTAAATAGCACTTGCTGGGTACACTCTTACCTCCTACCCCCTGCTCCTCATTGATAACAGGCAGGTGATGCTGTGGTCCAAGCATGTACCACCCAGAAGAGTGTGTGTGTGAGAGGGGTGGGTGGGAAAGAGTTAAACACTTATGTAGTTAAGCCTTGACCAATGGGAGATGGTAGCCTGCAAATAAATTCTTTCTTTCTTCCATGGATTGGGAAGTTGTTTATATAGCCTCTCAGAAGACAGTTTTATGAGATGGTCTATCAGTCATGCTTAATACCTTGAACTGGTTTTTTCTTCTTCCATGACTCATTCATCTTTCCCTTAATTTTTGCTCCATAGGACTGTACTATCTAATAAAGTAGTTAGCCTTTTCCCAAGGCTATGCATTCTTGGGAGGCCAGGGCCAAACAGAGATGCTTATCTTATTCCAGTTCTGTTTCTTTGTTTGTTTGTTTTTTTGTCTCTTTGGTTTTATCTGTCTATATTTTATCCACCATTGCTATGTGTTTGGAGCAGAGGTAGTATATCTTGCTGTTGAATCTTGACTAGAAGTCACCAATTCTATCTTTGCAGTTTTTCTGTTTTTCCTTTTTGATCAAAGTATTACAATATTGTATTAGTTTCAGATATATAACATAGGGATTAAATATTTTGTATATATTACAAAATGATCATCACCATAATTCTAGTTACCATCTGTTATCCTACAAAGTTATTACAGTATTATTGATTATATTCCCTATACTGTACATTATATCCCTGTGACTTTTTTTATCACGGGAAGATTATATTCCCTAATCCCTCATCCTTATTTCATGCATACCCCCACTCCCTGGCAGTCTCCAGTTTGTTCACTATATCTATGATTCTGTTTCTGCCTTTTTTTAAAAAAATACTTTTATTTATTTTATTTATTTATTTGTGGCTGTGTTAGGTCTTCGTCGCTTTGTGTGGACTGTCTCTAATTGTGGTGAGCGGGGGCTGTTCTTTGTTGCAGTGCTTGGGCTTCTCACTGAGGTGGCTTTTCTTGCTGTGGAGCACTAGCTCAATAGTTGTGCATGAGGAATCTTCCTGGACCAAGGGTCGAACTCGTGTCCCCTGCATTGGCAGGTGGATTCTTATCCACTGTGCCACCAGGGAAGTCCTTGTTTCTGTGTTTTTTTTTTTTTAATGTTTGATCATTTGTTTTTTTTTCTTTTATATTCCACATATAAGTGAAATCATAGAGTATTTGTCTTTCTGTAAATTACTCACATCATATTGCCCTCTAACTCCATCCATGTTGTTGCAAATGGCAAGATTTTCTTCTTTTTTATGGTTGAGCAATGTATCATTGTGTCTACAAGCCACATCTTCTTTATCTACTCATCTATCATTGAAGGCTCAGACTGCGTCTGTCAATGCTTCAGTCAAGAGACTGTTGTAAATAATGCTGCGATGAACATAGGGGTGGTTATATCTTTTTGAGTTTCCCAAGAGTAGAATTTCAGGATTACGTAGTAGTTCTATTTTTAATTTTTTGGGTAACCTCCATACTGTTTTTCATAGTGGCTGTACCAATTTATTTTCCCACCAATGGTGCATGAGGGTTCGGTTTTATCTATATCCTGGTCAACACTTGTTTCTTTGTTGTTGTTAATAGTTATTCTGACAGGTGTGAGGTGATATCTCATTCATTCTGGTTTTGATTTGTATTTCCCTGATGATTGTGATCATCTTTTCATGTGTCCTTTGGCCAGCTGTGTTTTCATTGTAAAAATACCTATTGAGTTTTTCTATCATTTTTAAATTTTTTTTTTAATGCTGAGTTGTGTAAGTTCTTTGTATGTTTTGGATATTAACTCCTTGTCAGATATATCATTTTTAAATATCTTCTCTCATTCAGCAGGTGGCCTTTTCATTTTGTTGATCATTTCCTTCACTGGAGAAAAACTTTTTAGGGTGATGTAGTCCCATTTGTTCATTTTTGCTTTTGTTGCTCTTGCCTGAGGAGACAGATGAAAAAAAAAAAAACACAAAAAAAACCACTGTTAGACTGATGTCAATGAGTGTATTACAAAAAAAAAAAAAAAGAGTGTAGTGCCTATATTTTCTTCTAGGATTTTTACAGTTTCGGAGCTTATATTTCTCATTAATCTATTTTGAGTTCATTTTTTATATTATGTGAGAATATACATTTAGGTCAGTTTGATTCTTTTTCATGCAGCTGTCCTGTTTTTTCAGCATCATTGACTAAAGAGGCTGTCTCTTCCCCATTGTATATTCTTGCCTCCTTTGTCATAGACTAACTGATCATGTATGTAAGTGCGGGTTTTTCTTCTGGGTTCTCTATTCTGTTCCATGGATGTATGTATTTTTGTGCCAACACCATGCTCTTTAGATTACTATCACTTCATAGTATAGTTTGAAATCAAGTAACAGAATACCACCAGCTTTGTTCTTCTTTCTCAAGTTTTCTTTGACTGTTTGGGCTTTTTTGTGTTTCCATACAAATTTTAGGATTGTTTGTTCTAGTTCTATGTAGAATGTCATGGGTATTTTGATAGAGATTGCATTGACTCTCAAGACTGTCTTGTGTAATTTGGTCATTTTAATGGTATTAAATCTTCTAATCCATGAATATGGAGTATCATTCCATTTATTTATGTTTTCTTCAATTTTTATTTATTTAAAGTTGTAGTATAGTTGATTTACAATGGTGTGCCAATTTCTGCTGTATGTGTTGTCTTCAATTGCTGTCCTCAATGTCTTACAGTTTTCTGAGTACAGGTCTTCTACCTCCATGGTTAGGTTTATCCCTAGGTATTTTTATTCTTTTTGATGTAATTATAAATTGAATTGTTTTCTTAATTTCTCTCCCTGCTATTTCATTGTTAGTGTATAGAAATGTAACAGAGCACTAACAATGAACTAACAGGAAGAGAAATTAAGAAAACAATTCAATTTACAATTACATCAAAAAGAATATCTGTATATTAATTTTGTATTCTGAAGCTACTAATTTCATTTATTCTAACAGTTTTTGGTGGCCTCTGTAAGATTTTCTATATATAATACTGTGTCATCTGCAAACAGTGACAGTTTTATTTTTTCTTTTCCAGTTTCAATTCCTTTTTCTTTCTCTTTATAGTTTGATTACTGTGATTAGGGCCTCCAACACTATGTTGAATAAAAGTGGCAAGAGTGAGCATCCTTTTCTTGTTCCTGATGTTAGAAGAAAAGTTTTTAGCTTTTCACAATTGAGTATAATGTTGGCTGTTGGTTTGTCATATATGGCCTTTATTGTGTTGAAGTATGTTCTCTCCACACTCACTTTGTTGAAAGTTTTTGTTTTTGTTTTTGTTATTATAAATGGATGTTGAATTTTGTTAAATGCTTTTTCTACATCTATTGAAACAATCATATGATTTTTATTATTCAGTTTATTAATGTAGGGAATTCCCTGGTAGTTGGGACTTGGTGTTTTCACTGCTGGGGCTCTGGGTTCAATTTCCAGTTGGGGAACTAAGATCACACAAGCCATGTGACATGGTCAAAAATAATTTATTAATGTACTGTATTACAATGATTGGTTTGTGGTTAGGACTGATTGTGGATGTTGAACTATATTCATACATCCCTGGAGTAAATCCTATGGTGCATAATATTTTTAATATATTATTGAATTTGGCTTGCTAATATGTTAAGGATTTTTTCATCTTTGTTCATCAGTGATATTGGCCTGTAATATTCTTTTTTGTGGTGTCTCTGTCACGTTTTGGTATCAGAGTGATGGTGGCCTCATAGAATGAGTTTGGGAGTGTTCCTCCTGTAATTTTTTGAAAGAGTTCAAGAAGGATAGTTGTTAACTCTTCTCTAAATGATTAGTAGAATTCACTTGTGAAGTCATCTGGTTCTGGATTTTTGTTTGTTGGAAGACTTTTAATCACAGTTTTAATTTTGTTACTTGTGATTAGTCTGTTCATATTTTCTATTTCTTCCTGGTTCAGCTTTGGGAGTTTATATCTTTGTAAGAATTTGTCCATTTCTTCCAGGTTATCCATTTTGTTGGCATATAGTTGTTTGTAGCGGTCTCTTATAATGCTTTGAATTTCTGCAGTGTCAGTTATAACTTCTCCTTTTTCATTTCTAAATGTATTGATGAGTCCTCTCCCTTGCCCCCTGTATCCCCAGGACATGCTCCAAGATCAGTAAGTGGGTCTGACCCAGGGTCCTTTGAGACTACTGCTCTCTGCTGGGTCCCGGAGCATGTGAGATTTAGAATGTGTCCTTTAAGAGTGAAGTCTCTGTTTTCTACAGTCCTTGTGTTCTCTAGTATAGCCCTGGTGGACTTCAATGCCAGATTGTTCTGAGGGCTCATCTTCTCAGGACAGGACCCCCAGGCTACCCTTCTTTGTGGTTCAGTTTTTGAATCTTTAATTGTGGAAAATATTTTCTGTTAGTCTTTGCTCATTCTCATCAATAGTTGCTCTGTAAATGGGTGTAATTTTTGATGGAGGAGATGAACTTAGGTCTTCTTACTCCATCATCTTTGCCACACTTCCCTTTGCAGTTTTTCATGCTGAAAGACATCAGTATTGCTTTTATATTCACCAAGAAATCTTTAGCATTAGTTATTCATACATTTCCTGTTACATATAAAGTAATATCCCTGGGTTGGGAAGATCCCTGGGAGAAGGGCATGGCAACCCACTCCAGTATTCTTGCCTGGAAAATCCCATGGACAGAGGAGCTTGGTAGATTACAGTCCATGGGATCACAAAGAGCTGGACATGCCTGAGCAACTAACATTTTCAGTTTCACCTTACTCTAAAATGTTATTCCCAAAGGTCCCAGATCTTGCTTGGCATTTCCTGGTAAAATAGATAAAAAATAGGTACAAAGCATAGGTACAAAATGCTTTGCACCCATTTGAACCATCATAGATACTTCATGTTGGATTTTTAATATATATATTTTAATATTAATATTAAATATATATAATTAATTATATATTATATACAATATATATTTATAAATATATATTTAATATATATATTATATATATTTTATATATATATATATTTCTACCAAGACTATGAACTTGAGGGCAGATATTATAGCTCCTTCATTTGAGTGAAGAGCCCAGTGGTTGGCCGAGTTGTTTTTTAATTAGTGGTAGTGAAATGGACCTACCGTTTGATATGTACATAAATAAACAGGCATAAACATTTTGGGTACATAATTGCTTTTCTCTTGATTTCTTACCTAAATATAGAGAACTATCAGTAGTTTGTTTGCTGTTCACTATTGTGATGGCATGTGTGATTCTTGCTACCATGTGCAACTAGTTGAGTAAATATATTCACTGATGTGATCGTTTACCTGGAACAGGGAATGTTCTGCAAGTAGCATACTCCAGGTAAGTCAAGGTGTAGCTAGTTCATAATGAAGATTCTATAATATCATGAGACAAGTGTCTCATTAGCAATAAAAGCTGTTAATGTCACTGTTACTAATGAAGGATTAAATAGCATCCTTCTTTAGAAGAGAAAGGGCAAGAGTGGTATAATCAACATTGTGGATGGAGTGCTGGTGAATGCTTGGATGTTGAGGGTGAAATAAAGCTATATTTGAAAATGATTCCAAAGTTTAGAATTTCAATAGTGTGTTAGAATGGCTATGTTGTTTTATGTGTCAGAAAAGTAGGAAGAAAGAAAAATGTTTAAGAAAAATAGGTTAACTTGGGTTTTAACAGATTTTAATATTAAGAAATATTAGATACTAAGTCTAATATTTATTGTTGAGCTTCCCTGGTGGCTCAGTGGTAAAGAATCTGCCTGCCAGTGCAGGACACATGAGTTTGACCCCTGGGTTGGGAAGATCCCCTAGAGAAGGAAATGACAACTCACTTCAGTATTCTTGCCTGGGAAATCTGATGGAAAGAGGAGCCTGGTGGGTTGCAGGCCTTGGGGTCACAAAAGAATTGGGCATGACTTGGAGATTAAACAACCACAACAATATATATTAGACTTTATCAAGAAATGTCCATTATTTCAAGAGTTAATATAGTCTGTTTGTATCAATTGTCTTATTAGCACACATTGTAAGCTCTGAGCACAGAAATGATATTGTCTACCAGGCACCCCCTTAAAGAACTGTTTGTCAACAGATTTTCAAGTGACTCAAATGCAGGTGGAATAACAATTCTACCAGGAGAAATAATATGAATTTAAAATTCACATTATGAATTGGAAATGATGGTACAAAATTAAAGAGATGAAATTTAATGAAAATAATTTTGTGTGGGAAAAAAATCTTGGTGTGTGTTACTAGTATGAAATGGTTATGTTCCAAAATTGAATATATTCTTAAGGTATATCAATTCAAATGTACAATAAAATGAGGGCTACAGTATGTGCTTGTAAAATGAAAGGTTCATAAATGAAAATCAATTGTAAACTTTTCAGATCACATTCAGGGTATTGTGTTCAATTCCAGGTGCTACATTTCAAGGACTAGTCATCCAGATGAGCTTAGTTCTGTCATGTGAGAAAGCATTAAAGGACCTAGTCAGAATTAGGAGAAAAATGGCTTTGCAGTGTTTGGTCTGTTTGCCGAATGTCAATGTAAAAACTGAGGCAATGTAGGTAGAAATACTAGGGAGGAAGATTTGATGCATTATACAATGTAATGGTCTAATACCTGGAGTTATCTAGAATGGATGACAGCTATTCACATCATAGCTGGATGAAGGAGAAATAGTAGAAGCCACTCTTGTTAACAGGCAGTAGACTTTCATTATTGTTGCATGAGGTTTGTAGCTGTCATTAGCGGCCTAGCAGTCAATCATCTATTCTAAATCTAAAGAGAAAGAAAGAAACAAAGGGTTCACTATTAAAAAAAAAATTATTGAAGTGAAAGGTTGTTGCTGAACGATAAGATACGGGATTCTTGGCCTCCGGAGGAGACGAATTCAATCCGGGGCCAGAGACGAGGCTGGACCGCTCAGAGCTTTTGTGTAATAAAGTTTTATTAAAGTATAAAGGAGATAGAGAAAGCTTCTGACATAAGCATCAGAAGGGGGCAAAAGAGTACCCCCCTCCTAGTCTTTAGCTGTAAGTTATATAGTCACTCATAGTCTGTTAATGAAAAGAAAGGAATGTCTTAGAATTTAGAATGGCACCAGATAATTCATCCCTGGCCATAAAACGATTGACTTGAATCTTGTAGAAGGGCAGATTACCAAACAAATAGTTTCGTTTACATAGATTAGGGAACAATATCTGAGTAAGTAGGTTAGGCCGTTTGAGGGAACCAACTTGAAGATAGAGTCTGGGGTACATTAACATAGCTTAAAACAACATTTCCATAAGAAAAAGAAATGTATTGGTTAACTCAAGGTTTGAGAGTAGTTAGCTTCAGGTGAAACCAGGTGTCATGGCAACACAGCATTTTAAGAGAAACCTTTTAAATTTGTATAGAGAAGAAAAACATATTGCTGGTTTGTTTCCTCCTGCCGCTTAAGAGAGATAAAACTGTCTGGCACTTGCAGCCTATTTCCTCCGTTTGGAGACCCCTGGGCTTCCTGCCTGTTACCCTCTCAGAAGTATAGTTCATTTGCAGTGTTGTGTTAGTTTCAGGTGTGCTGCAAAGTAAATCTATTATGCATATACATATATCCACTCTTTTTAAGATTCTTTTCCCATATAGGCCATTATAAAGTATTGAGCAGGGTTTCCTGTGCTATTCAATAGGTCCTTATTAGTTATCTATCCTATATGTAGTAGTGTATATATGTCAATCCCAATTTTCCAATTTACCCCTCCTCCCTTTTGTTGTTGTTATTCAGTTACTAAGTCATGTCCAACTCTCTGCTACCCCATGAACTGCAGCATGCCAGGCTTCCTTATCCTTCCTTATCTCCTGGAGTTTGTGCAAACTCATGTCCCTTGAGTTAGTGATGCCATTCAACCATCTAATCCTCTGTCGCCCCCTTCTCCTCTTGCCCTCAGTGTTTCCCAGCATCAAGGTCTTTTCCAATGAATTGGCTCCTCTTCACATCAGGTGGCCACAGTATTGGAGCTTCAGCTTCAGCATTGATCCTTCCAATGAATATTCAGGGTTGATTTCCTTTGGGATTGACTGGTTTGATCTCCTCCTCTTTAACCCCTCATAACTATAAGTTTATTTTCTACATCTGTCACTCTGTTTCTGTTTTGTAGATAAGTTCATTATACCCCTTTTCTTTAGATTCCACATGTAAGCAATATCATATAATTTTTGTCTTTCTGTCTGACTTGCTTCACTAGGTCCATCCATGTTGCCAAATGACATTATTTTGTTCTTTTTATGGCTGAGTAATATTCCATTGTATATATGTACTACATCGTCTTTATGCATTCCTCTGTTGATGGTTCCATGTTCAGTTTGTTAGTTCCATGTTCGATGGAAGATAGAATATAAAAATGATGTAATCTGAATGGCAGAAAGGAAATAGACTAGACAGACCAAGCAAACAACAGGCAAATCCTAGATATCTGTTTGATTCTACAAATGTTTGACTATAACAAAAGTTATAACGTTTATAGCTTTAGTATCCCCAAAGAAAAGTAGAAAGAGGGTGGAGTTAAAGAATACTCAAAGAAATAATAGCTAAAACTTTCCAAATTTGGCAAGAGACATAAACCTACGGACTCCAAAAGCTGAGTGAATCTTCAAAAGGATAAAACAAAAAGATAGAAGACCATTATAAACTTCTGAAAATCAAGGCAATGAGAAATCTTTAAAGGATCCAAAGATATCTATCTATAGGAGAAAAAGCAAGTCAGCAAAAATGATAGTACATTTTTTCATCACAAACCATGGAGGCCAAATGGGCAAGGGATACTATTTTTCAGGCTGTGAAAACAAAGAAATTTCAACCCAGAATTTTATACCCAGCAAAAAAATCCCCCTGAATGAAGAGGAAATCAATATATTTTCAAATGAAGGGAAAGAGAATGTGTCGCCTGCAGACTTACCTTAATAGAATGGTTAAAAAAGTTCTCTACAGAGAAAAGGAACAATAAGAGAAGGAGATATGGAAGATTGTAAAGGAATAAAGAACATGATAAGTGAGAATATTGCTGAGTAAAATAGCCTTTCTTTCTCCTTTTTGGTTTGCTAGATTTTATGATTGAAGCAAAAACTATAATACATCTGATGTTAAATGTATATAAGAGGAAATATTTAAAATAATTATAGTATAAAAATTGAAAATAAAGGAATGTAAAGGTAGAAAAGATCTCTATACTTGAAATGATAAAATGACACCACCAATAGACTGTGAAAATTTGTGCATAATAACATAATATCTAGAGCAAGCAGTATAAAAGCTATATTAAAAGATACATTTAAAATCACTGTGAATAAATCAGAATAGAATTCTAAAAAAAATGTTGAAATAATGTTTCTGTTCAACAGAAATATATGAAAAAAACATGAAAAATATGAAGAACAGTCAACAAAAAATGTAGAGCTAATCCCTAAGATATCATTAATTATATTAAATGTTAATAGGCTAAATGCTATGGCTTTTCAGTAGTCATTTATGAATGTAAATGTTGGACTATAAAGAAGACTGAGCATTGAAGAATTGATGCTTTCAAATTGTGGTGCTGGAGAAGACTCTTGAGAGTCCCTTGGTTGCAAGGAGATCAAACTGGTCAATCCTGAAGAAAATCAACCCTGAATATTCATTGGAAGGATTGATGTTGAAGCTTCAATACTTTAACCACCTGATGCGAGGAGCCAACACATTGGAAAAGCACCTAATGCAGGGAAAGATTGAAGGCAAAAGGAGAAGGGAGCAGCAGAGGATGAGATGGTTAGATAACATCACCAACTCAGTGAACATGAATTAGCACAAACTCCGGGAGATAGTGAAAGACAGGGGACCCTGGCATGCTGCAGTCCATGGGGTTGCAAAGAGTTGGACATGACTTACTGACGGAAACACAATAACAGCATGCTAAATAAACCAATTAAAGGACAGGTTGGTAGAATGGGTTAAAAAGTGACAAAACTATATGCTGTCAATAAGGAACTCACTCCAAATGTATGGTATGAAAGTGAAAGTGTTAGTCGCTCAGGTGTGTCTGACTCCTTGTGACTCTAAGAACTGGGGCCTGCCGGGCTCCTCTGTTGTTGGAATTCTCCAGGCAAGAATACTGGAGTGGGTAGGCATTCCCTTCCCCAGGGGATCTTCCCATATAATACAGGAAGGTTGAAAGTAAAAGGCTGGGAGATTCTCTAGTGACCCAGTGGTAAAGACTCTGCCTGCCAATGCAGGAGGCACAGGTTCAATCCCTGATCTAGGAAGATCCCACATGCCTCGGAGCAGCAAAGGCTGTCGGCCACAACTGTAGAGCCTGTGCTCTACATCTGGAGAGCCACAACTACTGAGACCACATGCTGCAGCTTCTGAAGCCCGATCACACAGAGCCCATGCTCTCCAGCCAGAGAAGCCACCACAAGGAGAAGTCTATGCTCCACAACTAGAGAGTAGCCCCCACCTGCCACAGCTACAGAAGGCCTACACAGCAACAAAGACCCAGCACAGCCAGAAATAAATAAACAAATAAAATTATTTTTTAAAAAAAGGATGCAAAAAGATACACCATGGAAACATCAAAGTAAAGTAGGAGTGAGTGCATTAATATAAGCTAAAATAGACTTGAGAGAAGGCAGATTATTAGAAACAGAAGGTCAATCCATGAAAAGACCCAACAGTGCTAACTGTGCATGTACCAAACTGTAGAGCTGCATATTAGATGGAGAAAAAGCTGATAGAACTGAAAGGAGAAATAGATAACCTCACTATTGTAGCATGACTCAGTTGGTAAAGAATCTCTGCAATGCAACAGATCTCCTGCAGTGCAGGAGACCTGGGTTCTATCCTTGGGTTGGGCAGATCCCCTGGAGAAGGAAATGGCAACCCACTACAGTATTCTTGCCTGGAGAATCCCATGGACAGAGGAGCCTGGCAGGCTACAGTCCATAGGGTTGTAAGAGTCAAACATGACTTAGCAACGAAACCACCACCACCACTATTGTAGCTGCTGATTTCAAGATACCTCTTTTAATAATTGATAGATAAGACAGAAAGTCAGCAAAGGTATAGAAGAGCTCAATAACATCATCGCCTAACAAGATCTAACTAACCTTTATAGAATATTTCATTCAACAACATCAGAATACACATTCTTTTCAACTGCTTATGGAATATAAAATAGACCGTACCTTAGGCCATAAAATAAAGTTCAGTGAATTTAAAACACCTGAAATCATGCAAAATTTTTTCTAACTACAATGAAGCCAAATTAGAAATCAGTAACAGAAAACAGGAAAATCTCCAAACACTTGGAAACTAAATAATACACTTCTAAATAATGCATAGGCCACAGAAGAAGTCTCAAGGGAGATTCCTTATGAAAAATTGTGGGACACAAAAATTGTGCTTTAGCTAAAGTAGTGCTAACAAGAGAAATTTATAGTAGTAAATGCATATGTTCAGTTCAGTTCAGTCACTCATTCATGTCTGACTCTTTGCAACCCCATGGACTGCAGCATGCCAGGCTTCCCTGTCCATCACCCACTCCCAGAGCTTGCTCAAACTCATGTCCGTTGAGTCGGTGATGACATCCAATCATCTCATCCTCTGTCGTCCCCTTCTCCTCCCACCTTCAATCTTTCCCAGCATCAGGGTCTTTTCCAATGAGTCAGTTCTTCGCATCAAGTGGCTAAAGTATTGGAGTTTCAGCTTTAGCATCAGTTCTTCCAATGAATATTCAGGATTGATTTTCTTTGGGATTGACTGGTTGGTTCTCTTTGCAGTCCAAGGAACTCTCAAGAGACTTCTCCAACACCACAGTTCAAAAGCATCAATTCTTCTGCGCTCAGGTTTCTTTATGATCCAACTCTCACATCCATACATGACTATTGGAAAAACCACAGCTTTGACTAGATGGACCTTTGTTGGCAAAGCAATGTCTCTGCTTTTTAATATGCTGTCTAGGTTGGTCATAGCTTTTCTTCCAAGGAGCAAGCGGCTTTTAATTTCATGGCTGCAGTCACCATGCATACATTAAGCAAGGCAAAAATTCTTAAATCGGTGATTTAAGATCTCTTTTCTAGAACCTAGGAAAAGAGCACAAAATAAACCAAAAACAAGCAGAAATAAAAGAGCAGAAATCATTGAGGGAACAAGGAATTGTTTGGTTATAGATACCTAAATGCAGTATTAAAATTCAGTATTATGAAAATGGCAGTGTGTTCTCCATGGAATTTCTTTCATATCTTTGTCAGAAATCAATTGGGTATGTTTATGTGTCTACTTTAGATCTCTGCTCTTTGACTCTTAGTCCTCTTCAGGTTGTGTGTTAATACTCGTTACCCTGGAATTAAATTAACCTCTTGTAGACACTAATGGTTATGAAGATAAATAGAAAAGACTGTAAAGGAAAATATATACCTTTGGAAAAAATAGGTGATGCGTTTTCTAGATACTGTTTTCTGTCCCCCTTCTATGTCTTATGCCTGTAGATACAGGGAACCTTTTTGTCCTTGTTTAATACAGAATGGTAGTTCTATAATAAGCTTTAAAGGTTGGTCATATGGCTGTTAGACATCAAACAGCCCATCACTCTTTCTAGAGAGGACTCTGATGGGTGAGACTAGTTAATCGTCATGACCCATAAATCAAGTGACCTCTAGAGAGATGGAGAAGCACTTCAGATATTTCAGCCTCCATCTGAAGTCAGGAGGCCTGAAGTTTCCCTGGCACACTCAACTCTCATCATCTTTTGTGGGATTACCATCTGAACTGTGCTCAGTGAATGTACAAGAATAGAATCCTATGCATGAAAGTAGTCTGAAGCTCTTCCTTCAATTCAGGTCTTCCTCATTTCTTTATCTATTTTTTAAAAAATAGTTTTATTTATTTGTTTATTTTTGACTGTGCTGGGTCTTCCTGGCTGCATGGGCTTTTCTCTAGCTGCAGAGAGCAGGTGCTACTCTCTAGTTGCAGTGTACAGGCTTCTCATTGTGGTGGGTTCTCCTGTTACAACTCACAGGGCCCTAGAGCACAGGCTCAATAGTTTTGGTGCATGGGCTTGGTTGCTCCATGGCATGTGGAATATTCCCAGATCAGTCATCAAACCCATGCATTGGCAGGCAAATCCTTTACCGCTGAGCTACCAGAGAAGCCCAGATCTTCTTCATCTCTTCCCCAAAGAATGATTCTTTTCTCTTCCAGGGAATTCAAAAGGTCAATATTTTTTGAAACCAGATTTTTTTGGAAAAATTATTTTCTAATATATATTTTTAAAAGGTGAAGCCTATTGCCATTTTGTAAACAGGCAAGATAGAAAACATGTTTGGACTGGATTGATAGATGACATAAAAGTTTCCTATGATTCATTTTTATCTTTGATATCTACCAATTAAATTACTTTTAAGCCAAGGAATTTCACTGCTTGCCTTTTAATGTTTGCTAGTGCCTTATAGATCATGTTTGTTAGCGATGCCTTTGCTGTTTTCCCTTGGGGCAAATCCCATACAAGAAACAGGAGTCTTGTGGATTTTCTCTCTCTTATTCTTTCTAGATAGACTGACAGACAGATAGAGGGCACTGTCATTTGTTCCTAGGTTCCTTTTACTTGTTTTCCTGACAAGGGGATAGTTATGGCAGTTATTGTGTTTAAAGAGAAACAAATCTAATAATATAATCTGTTTTATGTTCTTTAATAAAAAGGAATTAACTTGGGATAAAGACAAAGTCTTAAAAAGTAGCAGAACATCCCCTTTCACAATTTATCATTAATTCATCCTCTCAATCTTTCTTTGTAAGCTTAGAAGCCTTTACTTCTTAGTCTTATCCATCTCTGATAAGACTTGGATAAGTCTTACCCAAGACTGGGATTACTTGTTTCAACCATTGCAGTTAGAAAAGACCACACAAATAGCCACAGCTTCTGAGTGCTGACAGACTAGTGAAGAAATCAAATGGTATTGATTTTATGTCCCCAGGTGCATAATCACAGACAGCTTCTCTTATTTTAAATTACTTGGCCAGTGTTGTAAATATAAACTATTGGCTAAAGGAGAGTCCAGCTGAAAGTGTGCAGGTAAATGTACACAAATTTGCTACCACTGTCAGAAAAAGAACTGAAAATGCATATATAATAGTTATATGGGAATGTAGTGTCACATCTCATAGAACACATAATTATCTTCTATGTTCCCAAAATCAATGCTTAGCTTTATTTCCCCCAGAGTCGCATTGTAGGGAGAGAGAAATGTGTCTTTGGATAGTGTGTATTTATTCTATTAAATTAACAATAGTATAAGGTCATTTATAGTCCTTTTAGACCTTATCGTATAAGGTCATTTTTTAATAACACAAGTGGAAAAACGAAATACTTAAAGATGAAGTTAATATTACTCAGTCATAAGAAAGAATGAAATAATATATTTGCAGCCAGATGGATGGATCTAGAGATTACCACACCAAGTGAAGTTAGAGAAAGACAAATATATGACATCACTTATATCTAAATGTAAAATCTAAAAAATGATACAAGTGAACTTATTTACAAAATAGAAACAGACTCACAGACATAGAAAACAAACTTATGGTTACCAGTGGGGAAGTGAGGAAGGGATAAATTGGGAATATAGGATTAACAGATGCACGCTACCATAAACAAAATAGATGAACAACAAGGATTTGCTGTATAGCACAGGGACCTATATTCAGTGTCTTGTAATATACAATAATGGAAAAGAATAAAAGGAATATAGATATATGCATATATATGTATAATGGAATCACTTCACTGTATGCTTGATACTAACACAACATTGTGAATCAACTATACTTCAATTTAAAAAAAGATGAAGTCAGTTTGGTTTTAAATGTCTTATATTAACATGTCTATTTTTCTGCTCAGGTTTTGGAGTTGACTGAAGGGTGCTTGGGTTTTTAAAAATGCCATATGAGTGAATCAACATAATGATTCATTTTGTACTTTACATATAAAGCCTTTAATAGAAACCGCATACATTTTTATTGCATGCTTACCTTGAGTTAAAAATAGTGCTTATTGGTGGTGGAAGAGGGAGTTGTGTGTTAGAGCTGTCCCCACTTGAGAGCTATGTGTGGGAGAGCAGAAACTGTGATTTTTAAAGCTTTCTTCTTGGTTCTGTCTTAATGTGTTATTTCTTGGTTACCTGGATGTTTGGTTTCCTGGTGTGCCCAAGCTCTGGGTGGTTTCAGTTCTTGCACCCACACTCTCATCACCAAAAGCTACCTGCCCCCTGCCCTGTTTTACCTGATTGCTTTCCTCAGTATCCAAAGTAGTGGCTCACGATGGTGATCAAAGTGGGTGTGTGCACAAGCCTTCCTATGCTTCCTTTGTATTTTACATATTGTACAAGTCACCTTGGAGAAGCAAAACTTAAACCCCAGGAGTAGTGGCAACATAGGAATTTCAGGCATTGTGGAAGATATGCAGGTTGGTGATTCCATGTGGCTTTCTTGACATCATCCTCTGTGAATAGCTGCCTACATTTTCATAGGGTTCAATCTATACCTTATAGATGAACATGTTATGTAATATTAGGTTTTTACTGTGACAATTAAGGTCATAATTCTGAAATTAAAAAATAATGAAAAGTGTTAAATTGATGACATTTTCACTTAATTCTTTTTTTTTAAGTTCTAATGTAAGTGTGGTAAATATATTACAAGTAGAAATACATGTAAGATAGATTATACTTTATAATTAGACCCTCAGTTTTGTGGAATATTCATTAGTACACTGAAAATTTTTAAATAATTGAAATCATTTAAGTATTTGTAATAGGTCAGTTAATATTTGTACATGTTTTTCAACATTCATTTATTTATAAATTCGGGAATATTCCTTGAATTCCTATTGTGTTGCAAATTCAGTTAGTCTAGGGAACATGGACATTTTCATGAAGAGAAAAAAACAGATCACTTGGGATTGATGAGTGATAACTAGATATTATAAAATCTTATGCAACTTACTTGTTATTGAAACGAAAAAGTGGGAAAAAACAGACACCACACACAAACAACAAAAACAAAAGAAGCATCAGCAAAAATTTAATTCAGCGTGTATAGTCATCAGCTTTCCAAACTCCAAATCCCAAGCCAGTCCTCTTTCAGATAACCTACCTCTGCCACATTGTTTTCTCATTTACAATGTCACTTTATGTACCTTTTTGAACAAGGTTTTCTCAATGTGTTTAACCTATTTCTCACCAACTCTGCAAGGCAGATGTAGAATTTGCATTTAGCCACATTCTGGAAAGCAATTTTTTTTTTTGTTTGGTCTCAAGACAATGGTTTCATTTTAGTAGTGAAATAGAATGAAGAACCTCTTAATTACAATGAAGTGATCATGCATGCTCAGTTGTTAAAGTCATGTTCATCTCTTTTGTGACCCCATGGTCTGTAGCCCACCAGTCTCCTCTGTTCGTGGAATTTCCTAGGCAAGAATACTTGAGTGGGTTGCCATTTCCTACTCCAACAATGATGTGATAACCCTGTTTTAGTTTTAATTATTTCCCCTTTTGAAGTAGATTTCATAATTTTACCATGCAGCATTGTGAAGGATTTCAACTTACTGGGCGCCTGCAACTGCAACATATACATTTCCTACTTTCCATACAGTGTTGTATAAAACATAAATCTCCAAGGAATGCCAGGCTTTAGATGAGCTGAATTTTTTTTCTTCTCTGTCTAATTAAAAGTCAAAGTCCATGAAAATACAGATATCCAGACAAATATGTTATCTAATTTAGAATAAAATTAGGCTAAGAAATAGAAAAATATTGCTGAGTCCACAAAATTTTCATCACCTTCCAGCATTTACTAACAATATGTTTTTAAAATTTATTTCCTTATGGTATTAATGCTGATCCTTTACTTATAGTCAGTTTTGAACTTTCATAGGTATGAGCAGAGCTGTGTTCCAGGGCAAATTGTTTTAATTCTGCTTTCTATCAACACATAGTATTAATAGTGGTCTATAGTCATTTTTGAAGTGAAAGCGTTAGTCACTCAGTTGTGTCCAACTCTTCGTGACCTCATGTTCTATGTGTTGTTGGTTACTGTAAGGCTTTAGTCATAAATTGGCGTTCCTTGGACAGCAGATCATTTTATTTTGACAACCCAGTGCTTTCATGTTTTATTTTGTTCAGTTTGTATGGGCTTCCCTGGTGGCTCAGATGGTAATGCTTTTAGGTGAATAAGCACTTTTCAGTTTTGCTGTAAACCCCAGAAAACCCTTTTATATGCAGCCTATTCATTTTAAATGCCTATACTTAGCTGGCATTTAATGGCATTTAAATTTGTCACATTGACTGTGTATGTGCTCTCAAGAAGAGAGACGAGGGGTAAAAATTGAAAGTGGCAAAAATAAAAGGTAAATATTGCATGTAAATATAGCATATAGAATTAATTATTTCACAGCAGAAGTAGTTAGAACAAGAAGTGTTCATCTATTTTTGAGAAAAGTGCTGAGTGGGCCCATGCAATTGATAATAGGAATACTGATGGACAAAATAAAAAATCTTTGAGAAGTTAGAGGATCAAAGTTGAATGTTTACTAGCTTAATGTACATTCAGAAGATGTCTAGGAGTTTGCTGGAAGAACTAAAATTCAAGCATGGTGAAAGTGAGGTTGATGAGATTATTGCTGCAAGCTATGGCTGGTTCCAGAGGTTCCAGTCCTATTTGAATCTGCACAACATCAAAGTGAAGAGAGAGGCTGCAACTGCTGATAATGTGATTTTTTTAGAAGAAGGAAGAATCCTTCATCCAATGAAGATGAAATTGTTCTATTTTGGGGAAAAGATGCCAATAGAATATATAGTGAGGTGGCTAGTAGTATGCAGGATTTTAAAACTGAAGGACCAGTGCAAACTGTCATTAGGAGAATTCATCCTGGGATTACAAACTTAAGCCTCCTTTTCTTCAAACAACTTTTCTGATTAAGAATATTTCATAGTTCACAGTCTTATCTGGCGGCTCAGTTGGTAAATAACCCACCTGCAATACAGGAGACATGGATTCGATCCCTGGGTCAGGAAGATCCTCTGGAGAAGGAAATGGGTATTGGAAGGAAATGGGTATTGGAAGGAAATGAGATTTCCTTCTCCAGGAATTCTTGAGAAGGAAACAAACAAACAAACAAACAAACAACCCACTCCAGTATTCTTGCCTGAAGAATTTCATGGACAGAGAAGCCTGGTGGGCCACAGTTGATTGGATCGCAGAGTCAGACAGGACTGAGGGACTGACACTTTCACTTTCATAGTTCACAGAGTTCAAGTGCAGAGGGATGGAGAAATAGAAGATTTGTTAGCTTTGACTATACGGACCTCTGTCGGCAAAGTAATGTCTGTGCTTTTTAATATGCTGTCTGTATTTGTCATTGGTATAGTTTGAGTGACATCACATATGAAAGCCAAAATGAACATCTATGTCTTACATCTTAAGAATGATTCAGTTGTGTTTTTGGTATAGGTTAAAATTTATTTTTTACTTTTAAAATTATGATTCAATATAAGTAACATGAAGTTTACCATTTTAACCATGTCTAAGAAGAAGCACAAGCTGGAATCAAGATTGCTGGGAGAAATATCAATAACCTCAGATATGCAGATGACACCACCCTTATGGCAGAGAGTGAAGAGAAACTGAAAAGCCTCTTGATGAAGGTGAAAGAGGAGAGTGAAAAAGTTGGCTTAAAGCTCAACATTCAGGAAACTAAGATCATGGCATCTGGTCCCATTACTTCATGGGAAATAGATGGGGAGACAGTAGAAACAGTGTCAGACTTTATTTTTTTGGGCTCCAAAATCACTGCGGATGGTGACTGCAGCCATGAAATTAAAAGACGCTTACTCTTTGGAAGGAAAGTTGTGACCAACCTAGATGGCATATTAAAAAACAGAGACATTACTTTGCCAACAAAGGTCCATCTAGTCAAGGCTATGGTTTTTCCAGTAGTCATGTATGGATGTGAGAGTTGGACTGTGAAGAAAGCTGAGCACCAAAAAATTGATGCTTTTGAACTGTGGTGTTGGAGAAGACTCTTGAGAGTCCCTTGGACTGCAAGGAGATCCAACCAGTCCATCCTAAAGGAGATCAGTCCTGGGTGTTCATTGGAAGGACTGATGCTGAAGCTGAAACTCCAATACTTTGGCCACCTCAGGCGAAGAGTTGGCTCTTTGGAAAAGACCTTGATGCTGGGAGGGATTGGGGGCAGGAGGAGAAGGGGACGACAGAGGATGAGATGGCTGGATGGTATCACCAACTCGATGGACATGAGTTTGAGTAAACTCCAGGAGTTGGTGATGGACAGGGAGGTCTGGTGTGCTGCGATTCATGGGGTTGCAAAGAGTCAGACACGACTGAGCGACTGAACTGAACTGAACTGTACTGAAGTGTAAAATTCTATGGCATTAAGTACTGATACATTCACATAATTATCAACAGTTGCCACCATCCATTTCCAGACTTTTATGTCTTTCCCAAATAAAACTCAGTTATACACTAATTCCCTATTCCTGCCTCCCCTCAGTCCCTGGCAACCACCATGTTACTTTCTGTCTTTATGAATTTGTATATTCTCGGTACCTTATAACTGGAATCACATAATATTTGTTCTTTTATGACTGGCTTATTTAACTTAGCATAATGGCTTCAAGGGTCATCTATATTATAGTCTGTGTCAGAATTTTCTTCCTTTTTAAGCCTGATTAATATTCAATTGTATATATATATATATATATATATAATTTTGTTTATTAATCTGTGAACACTAGCATTGCTTCCATATTTTGGCTATTGTGAATAATTCTGCTGTGAACATAGGTGTACAAGTATCTATTTCAGTCTCTCCTTTTAATTCTTTTGGTATAGACCCAGAAATGAATTGCTGAATCATATGATAATTCTATTTTAAATTTTTTGAGAAATAACTGTATCATTTCCCACAATGGCTTTACCACTTTATATTCCTATAATAAATGCAAGTTTCCAATTTCTGCACATCCTTGCCAACCGCTGCTTCTTATTCTTTCTTTCTTTTATGAGAATTGCTATCCAAATTGGTATGATATCTTATTTTCATTTTGATTTGCCTTTCCCTACTAATTAGTGATGTTAAGCTAATTTTTATTTTTTCATGTATTTATAGTCCATTTGCATATCTTCCTTGGAAAAACATTTAGGTCCTTTGCCTATTTTTGAATTGTCTGTCTTTTATTGTTGAGTTTTAGAAATTCTTTATATATTCTGGATACTAATCCCTTATCAGATAACTGATTTTCAGCTGTTTTCTCCAATTCTGTGGGCTACCAGTTCATTCTGTAGATAATGTCTTTTGGTGCACAAAAGTTTATAATTTTGATGTAGTCAATTTGTCTAATTTCTGTTTTGTTGCTTATGCCTTTGGTGTCATCTGTAAGAAAACATTATTATATCTAATGCTATGAAGATTTCCCCCTTGATTTAAAGTTTTACAATTTTATTTATTACTTTTAGATCTTTGATTCATTCTGGGTTAATCTTTGTTTGGGTGTAATATCAGCATTCAACTTCATTTCTTTTATTTTTGCATGTGGATATCTACTTTTTCCAACTATATCTACAGAATAATTTTCATTTTTAATGGAAAATTCTGATTTTTATCATGCTTTTTGGTCTACAATTAATCTTTGCTTATGTTCATCACTTTTATTTATTAGTTTAAAGTGAAAAGAGCTTAGCACATTTACTGCAGGAATGTCTGGATAAATGCACACACAGATACACACACAGACACATGCACATCAATAAATTATAAACTACTTGAGCTGTGTTTGCATGAGACCCCACTAGGCTGCTTGGGAAAATTATAGCAAAATATATAGGCACCACTGAATTTTAGAGAAAGAGTTTTACAACATTTTGAAGAAAATTAAAGATGAGTTTTTTGCCATATGCTTTAATTTCTACTGTATATTTTTGTGATTATCAGTGAGAATGATTACTTAATCACAACATTCTTCAGATTTTTAAGAACAATAGTGGTGGAACATGTAATAGCATAAGTCTAACCACTGCCAACTCTGATGCACACATTTTATGATTAATATATAATTTATTTAAAGTAAATTCATGACAATCATACCTTTGATAGTTTTTCTTTAATAATTTCACATATGCGTGCCTGCATGCTAAGTCGCTTCAGTCGTGTCTGACTCTGTGTGACCCTATGGACTGTAGCCCACCAGTCTCCTCTGTCCATGGGATTCTCCAGGCAAGAATACTGGAGTGGGATGCCATGCCCTTCTCCAGGGAATCTTCCCAACTCAGGGATCGAACCCATGTCTCTTATTGTCTCCTGCATTGGCAGGTGGTTTCTTTAATACTAGTGCCAATACTCTTGATTAAAATTTTTATTTTTTAAAATAAATTAAATGCATAATTAGTTATAAATAAATATTTTGATAGATTAAGTATTCTGTAAATACAAATGTAAACTTCTAGTAAGAAGTTTGAGGTCAAATCTAGTCAGATTTACTACTGTTGTTTTGATTTCCTGTGGAAGATGAAATTTCTAGACAATCATTCATTAAAATTTTTTATTTGTGAGGATTTTTATCAGTAAGTACAACTCAACATTCAGAAAACTAAGATCATGGCATCTGGTCCCATCACTTCATGGGAAATAGATGGGGAAACAGTGGAAACAGTGGCTGACTTCATTTTTCTGGGCTCCAAAATCACTGCAGATGGTGACTGCAGCCATAAAATTAAAAGACGCTTACTCCTTGGAAGGAAAGTTATGACCAACCTAGACAGCATATTAAAAAGCAGAGACATTACTTTGCCAACAAAGCTCTGTCTAGTCAAGGCTATGGTATGGTTTTTCTAGTAGTCATGTATGGATGTGAGAGTTGGACTATAAAGAAAGCTGAGTGCAGAAGAATTGATGCTTTTGAACTGTGGTGTTGGAGAAGACTCTTGAGAGTCCCTTGGACTGCAAGGAGATCCAACCAGTCCATCCTAAAGGAGATCAGTCCTGGGTGTTCATTGGAAGGTCTGATGTTGAAGATGAAACTCCAGTACTTTGGCCACCTGATGCGAAGAGCTGACTCATTTGAAAAGACCCTGATGCTGAAAGGGATTGGGGGCAGGAGGAGAAGGGGACGACAGAGGATGAGATGGTTGGATGGCATCACCGACTCAATGGACATGAGTTTGGGTAAACTCCGGGAGTTGGTGATGGACAGGGAGGCCTGGTGTGCTGCGGTTCATGGGGTCATGAAGAATCGGACACGACTGAGCAATTGAATTGTATTGATACTTAAAGCGTTTAAGTAATCTAGTAGAAAAATACAAGAGTCATATAATAGGAGATTTCCTCTTTTGACTTTACAGAATTATAAGTGACTTATTTCTCTTTCAAGAGAGATGGACTATGAATTTTGAATGTGAATGACTGAAAAAGTTATAAATGAAGAAAGTGATACTTATTAACTTCTATTTGGAGTCAAATTTTGGCATAAATAGAACAAGCCTATACAATTTCACAGGCTGGGTTTCAGATTTTGTATCATATCCTTCCCACTTACATGACATATACAATGAGTTGTGAATAATAAAATATTAGGAAGAGTATCAGTCAATCAGGAGAATCAAACCATTCAAATATAATATGTACCTTGAATTAAACCATTCAAATATAATATTTAACATTTGGATTGGAAAGTCAAACCAAATTATGAGTTCAGGAAAATAAGCGAGTGAAAATATTTTGAAGATTCTTCACTGGTATATGCCTGGAGCCATTAAATTCCCTTTATTTTCAGATAATTACTGTGATCCTTCATTTAAATATTAAATTGTTGACTATTTCTAAAAGAATGAAATATTCATTTGCTTTTAGTAGGAATAACACTTCATATTTGCCAAGTTTCAGCCACATTTCTTTATTATTTCTCAATACATTAAACATATCTACTTAATGTATGGTTATTTTGGTTGTTCCTACAAAGGCTTCTTGGATTATAACAGTTTGTAATAAAAACTTTAAGCTCATAAATAAATGCAAAAATGAAACTCCACACTCAGTTATAAGCTGGACTTCCCTGATGGCTCAGTAAGTAAAGAATCCACCTACAAGCCAGGAGACACAGGAGAAATGGGTTTGATCCCTGAGTTGGGAAGATCTCCAGGGCAAACCACTCCTGTATTCTTGCCTGGAAAATCCCATGGACAGAGGAGCCTGGCGGGCAACAGTCCAAAGAGTTACAAAAAGAGTCAGACGTGGCTGAGTGACTAAGCACAGTACCCCATAGCACAGACTGTGTCTGGCACAAGCAATTGATTTGTTAAGTGTCTATATGCCAGACACTCTAAGTCTTTGGTATATAAGGGTGAGAAACTTGGAACTTGAGAGATGAAGACAAGAAAGCAGGCATTAAAATATAAATAATATAAATCACATCCATGCCAATATGTGTATTGGGTAGCAAAGAAAAAATTTTTGCTGTAAGAAATTAAGGTCAGAGTTTGTAAGCAAAATTTATAGGATTACATGTCTGTCTTTGGTTAAATGAATTCTGCTCAATAGCTGTATTTGGCTACTTGTGAAGTGATCAGAGCAAGGGCATTTATTTTATAATGTGGTAGAAGATTTTTGTATTTTTTTAGGATACTGGTTTTACTTAGTTTATTTAATAGTTTTCCTTTTGTGCCTTTCAGGAATATAAAGAAAATTAAAATGGAGTGTTGAAAACTTCATATACTTTCTAGTAATTACATAGCCAATCTAGGTTCACAATTTAAAAGAAGAAAAGAACAGAAGAATAAGTCAAGGATCAGTTTATTTTGTTTTATGTAAAATAGGTAAAGTTTATTATAGGTTAACTCCAAGATTCCATGTGCAAAGGTAAGCTGGATAACATAACACCAAAAACAAGCATATAACAAAAAATTTTATAATCCTAGAAAATAATTACTTGAAATAGAAGAAATATTTTAATTTTTAAAATTCAGAGCAATGAATGAATAAACCAGTGTTTTAGGATTTTAGGATCTCATAACTGAGGTAATGAGACAGAAATCTGAATTATAAATTTAAAGATTATCAAATCTGATTTATAGGTTATGAAATTTCTAGTTGTGCTATAGAAAAACAGTGTGATCTTGCTTTCTCTCAGTTGAGTCATTTATAAAATAAAAATCATACCTGCTATGACTGCTAAGAAATGAAAATAAGTAGTCCAGTCAATTCTTGATCTAAGTAAAGTGAAAAGTGAAGGTGTTAGTCATTCAGTTGTGTCCGACTCTTTGAGATCCATGGACTATAGCCCACCAGTCTCCTCTGTCCATAGGATTCTCCAGGCAAGAGAACTGGAGTGGGTTGCCATTCCCTTCTCATCCAGGGATTGAATCTTCACGTCTCATGCTCCTGCATTGGCAGGCAGATTCTTTACCACTAGCGCCACCTTGAAAGCCCTCATTTTCACTTAATCTATACTTAGTATCTTCTATTTTTCCATTTGTTATTGATTATATTAAAGTGAAAATGAAAGTGTTAGTTGCTCAGTCATGTCAGACTCTTTGAGACCCTATTGTCTGTAGCCCACCAGGCTCCTCTGTCCGTAGGATTCTCCAGGCAAGAATACTGGAGTGGGTAGCCATTCCCTTCTCCAGGAGATCATCCCGACCCAGGGATCAAACCTGGTTTCCCACACAGAAGGCAGATTTTTTTACTATCTGAGCCACCAGGGATTAAGATGGTGATTAATAAAGAGAAATAATACCTAAAATATTTTTTCTCATTTTATCTTTATCTGTTTTTGTGTAGGTTATCAAAAAGCATAAGATTTGAGGCTGTTGGCTGAATCAGCAGGTTAGGGCTATTACCTGGGGCTGTACAGTGGTCAATGTCAGAGGGAACTAGCCCAGGTTAGTTGCAGAACCCAGGTTAGATGTTACCTACATCTTCTACAGATGAAATCTTCTTCCTGACTTACTGGTTTGGAAATTTATGCATTCAGCTTATTGTATTTCTGTGATTATTATTACTTTATAACATTTACATGAAACAAATTAAAACTGTGTCAAGAGCTCTACCCTCTTCCAAGCAATATAAAGAAATTGCTTTTTAACTCTAAACTTCCATCTTTCAACTTCAGTGCTATTGCTGTTGTGAATTTTAGTTCCATCTTGTTCTCTGACTTCCCATAATCACTGATAATTATTATTATTTTAATAACTGGTATTTATTTAAGTTTCCATCAGATTAAGCAATTTCTTTGTTTATTTAGTTTTGATTCTTGCATCTGAATCTCTCCTTCTTGGTTCAGTATATATTGTGAGTGAGTGAAGTCGCTCAGTTGTGTCCGACTCTTTGCAACCCCATGGACTGTAGCCTACTAGGCTCCTCCGTCCATGGGATTTTCCAGGCAAGAATAGTGGAGTGGATTGCCATTTCCTTCTCCAGGAGATCTTCCCGACCCAGGGATTGAACCCGGGTCTCTCACATTGTTGGCAGACGCTTTACCCTTTGAGCTACTGGGGAAGTCCCAGTATATATTAATCCTATTTAAAAATTCAACTCTACCATCCTTTCATGCTTTATTTTATATAGCAGTATCCCTATCTAATTTTATCTCTGTAATTTACTTATTTATTGTCTTTATTCTCCCTGTTTCCACAAGTGTAGAGCCTGTATTGTAGAATAAGCATACATCATGTGTGTGTGCTTAGTCATGTCTGACTCTTTTGCAACCCCATGGACTGTACCCTGCCAGGCTTCTCTGTCTGTGGGATTTTCCAGGCAAGAATAATGGAGTGGGTTGCCATTTCCTCCTCCAGGGGCTCTTCTTGACCCAGGGATCAAACCTGTGTCTCTTTCACCTCTTACGTTGACATGCGGGTTCTTTAATATGAGAACTGTATGTTTTTATATTCTGATGATTGAAGAAATTTCATACAAATTAACTTCTGGCTTCATACATTTCAAACCTTGATTTATTCCATAACACATGTTCACATCATTGGATCACTTCTGGCTCTCCACCTTTGTGTTATGATGCTAGGTGAGTTGGCACAGTGAATGATGGGGGAAGCCTGGAAGCCATCCCTACACTGGGTAGCTGGCAATCACTCATACACAGATCAAAATGCCTTTGACCATTCAAATGCCCGATAGTATCAGGTGAAATTAGATTGGAAAGAGACAGTTGTCTTAACTAATTGTGTTTGCCTGTTTTTTGCTCTTGAAAATTTTACAGAACATATAACCATGTGAACACATCAGTAGGGGTCTTGGAAAGATCTGTGTAAGTGAGGGTCCTTGAAACTTAGCTTCATTCTGTTCAAGAAAAGCATGCTGCTGAAGGCAAAGCTGCCCTAGTTGAAGTGGGGACATGGGTGGGATTGGGGGCTGGAACCAGACCCAGTGCAATCCACTAATTCTACCTTTACCATTGCTACATAGACCCTGCTGCTACTGCTAAGTCGCTTCAGTCGTGGCCGACTCTGTGCGACCCCATAGACGGCAGCCCACCAGGCTCTGCCGTCCCTGGGATTCTCCAGGCAAGAACACTGGAGTGGGTTGCCATTTCCTTTTCCAATGCATGAAAGTGAAAGATGAAAGTGAAGCCGCTCAGTTGTGTCTGACTCTTAGCGACCCCATGGACTGCAGCCCAGCAGGCTCCTCTGTCCATGGGATTTTCCAGGCAAGAGTACTGGAGTGGGTTGCCATTGCCTTCTCCGACATAGACCCTAGGAGCTCCCAAAGGTATTTGACCACATATAAATACTGCCTGTACCATCTTACTTTCTAATGTCAATTTCTTGAATATATGGCTTAAGAACCAGACTTGCAGTAAGAAACATGAATTTTTCAAACACAGGGAGAAAGCACAATTCCTTTCAGCAGAAAAGTTCTTTCTTGTCGTTAAGACTGGTCCTGTCATTTACTATCAAAAGGATAATTCAAATCTCTACTCCTGATCTCCTAGAAAATAGTCAGACTTTCAAGATTGTATCAAAACAAAGCAGCAAAGACCCTCTTTTGAGAAGGAAATGATGAATCGGAGCAGAGTGCTGCTGTGAAGGCAGCGAGTGGTGGTGTAATCAGGCTGTGATTATAGGTGTGTTACCTCTGTCAGCCGAGCCGTCAAACGAGCAGTAGTGATTAGGTTGCACAATATAAATGCCTACCCATATGAACACAATTTGGTAAGTAGTACATGAAAGTTTCCAGCCGTAACCAAGTCATATTATTCAAGAAGAGATGGTTTCAAGGCTTTCCATGCATGCTATAGGCTCCTTAACATGGAAAATGTTTTCAGATTCAGTGATATTCAACTTCCTGCTGAGCCCTCTCAGGCACACAGACAGAGAATTCAGAATGCAGCTATCATCCAAGAATGAAGATTCTTTTATAACCAAACTGTGGCAGGTGGTATGTAGTTTAATCCTTGAAAAGACAATCCCTACCTTTTTTTTTTTTTAGAATAAAATGGAAACTTCAGTCTATTATTTGTGAAGGTTGATAGAGATGGTGACAGAATAAAGTGCAAATATACAGTTAATTTATAGAGTGCCGAGTAGTGAACTTTATTTCTGGTGCCAGGATGTGGGAATCCAATGAAGTATCTTCCAGGAACTTGAAGATGTAGATTGTCTTCTGAGAGTTAAACTAATCAATCCAAATGTAAGAGATGTCATTATCTGTAAGAGCAAATATGTGGCCAAATTTGTGCAATTATGTGTTTTAGTTGGCCAACAACTAAAATACCAAAAAAAGGGAACTGGGCAGAGTCATTTATGGGAGAAAGTAGGGGAATGAGATTGCAGTTGGGGAGAAAAAAACCTCATCTATGATTTCATGCTCAGTTTGGAGAACATGTGACAGTGATAGGCCTTGGAGACTCTAACATAGGACAGCAGAGGAGCCAGTGTTGACAATGCCCATCTAAACACTATTCAGTGGTGAGAATGGCTTGACCAAGTAGATATGTGTCACTCAAGATAAACTCCATGAGAGCAGGAACTCTGCACTAACATATTGAATGAAGTTGTGAAGAAATAATGGTGGCAAGTCTGCCCTTTCATTGAGTGCTATATCTTATCAACTTGTTCCGATTGTTCTGAATCTATGCAAATTTATGGTAATTTGCATTCTTCTGTAGCTTGTTTATAGGGAAAAAGCTTCTGACGTGGTCAAATTGTCATTCTAGTCTCTGAGAGCTTAGTTAATGTGGCCTGCCCCTGAGAATCTTTGTTATTCTCATTTGCATTCACAAATTCAGGTATCTGGCCCACAGTTTGTGCCAGCAATGAACTTATGATGGATAAACAACCACTTTGGGTTACTGGTCTTCCTAGTTGACAGTCCATTTCACTGACACCGTCTGAAAATGTACAATACTTTCTATTAATATTAGCTTTTTGAAGACCTTTGTGATTTTTAAAGATAAAGGCTTTATGATTACACGAAGTATTTTCATTTTGTGTTCATCAGACATAAAGCATTTCCTGTTGTTGTTTAGTCACTAAATCATCTCTGACTCTTCATGACCGCATAAGACTGTCCAGGAGATTTTCTACATAAGACTACTGGAGTGAGTTGCCATTTCCTTCTCCAGGGAATCTTCCCGACCCAGGAATTGAATCCATGGCTCCTGCCATGTCTTCTGCACTGCAGGCAGATTCTTTACCACTGAGCCACCCGGGAAGCCCAAACATTTCCTGCTGCCGCTAAGTCACTTCAGTCGTGTCCGACTCTGTGCGACCCCATAGATGGCAGCCCACCAGGCTCCCCCATCTCTGGGATTCTCCAGGCAAGAACACTGGAATGGGTTGCCATTTCCTTCTCCAGCGCATGAAAGTGAAAAGTGAAAGTGAAGTCGCTCAGTCGTGTCTGACTCTTAACGACCCCATGGACTGCAGCCTACCAGGCTCCTCTGTCCATGGGATTTTCCAGGCAAGAGTACTGGAGTGGGGTGCCATTGCCTTCTCCGAAGCATTTCCTAAGTAGAATCAATTTTGCTATTGCAGCAGAACCATGCTGAGGTGGTTCGAGGCTAGTTTCTACAACATAAATAGCTTAAGGATTAAAAAAGCTGTAGATCATATTTGTTATTCCTCTCTTTATTAAAAAAGACATGTTTCATCATTACTTTATGTTTAGAATGTGGTACAAATAGCATCAAGCCAGAAAAAGTAAATGGACTAGCAAGATATCCAAGCCCGGAAAATATCACTGTTAGAAGGAAACCCTGGCTTCTGATCATGATTGTACCATCAAAGTATAAAGACTTTATTTATTTATTAGTTTGGCTGTGCTGGGTCCTCATTGCACCATGTGGGTTTTCTTTAGTTGCTGAGATTGGGCTTCTCATGTTGTGGAGCAAGGACTTTAGAGCTCAAGGACTCAGGAGTTGCAGCCTGTAGGCTTAGTTTTGTAATGAGAGAATATGCAAGGTAACATATTATCTTGGTGAACATCAGAGGTTATTATTGTGTCATTGCTCAAGTGTAAAAACATTGTTAAGATTGCTGTCATGATTTTACTTTTTTGTATGGCAAATTAAATAAACAATGGCCTAGACACCTAATTGCCTCATAGGAATTCAGGATTGAGTATTATTTTTAGTGGATTGTGAAGGCTACTTTTCTAGTTTACTGTTCAATTCATGTTCAGTTACATAGATTCTCATGCTCTAGTTTTTAATGTAGTTACAAATTGACTTGAGTTTTGACCATGTTTGAATCCATTCAAATAATTCAGAACAAAGATACCACTGAGCGGTTTGGATTGGGAAAAGTGAATATAGTTGAACTCTGGAATACATGAAGAATCTCCAAATTAAAAAAAAATAATGGAATTATAGGCATTTAATAAAAAGACCCTGATGCTGGGAGGGACTGGGAGCAGGAGAAGGGGACGACAGAGGATGAGATGGCTGGATGGCATCACTGACTCGATGGGTATGAGTTTGAGTAAACTCGGGAGTTTGTGATGGACAAGGAGGCCTGGCGTGCTGCAATTCATGCGGTCACAAAGAGTCGGACATGACTGAGCGATTGAACTGAACTGAACTGAATAAATATTTTTCATTTTGGAGTTTAGCATGACTCACTTACTTCCAAGTAGGAAGAATAAATGTACTAAATTTTTAAAATTATTCTTTTAATTAGGTAATATTTTTAGTTTTTAAAAGAAAATGTGAGTTTATTTTCATTGAAATGCATATTGTAAGTTCAATGAATTTGATAAATGCACACTCCACTGTCGTCACACTTTTATCAAGAAAGTGAAAGTGAAAGTCACTCAGGCATGTCTTGACTCTTTGTGACCCCATGGGAGTAGTCCATGGAATTCTCTGGGGCAGAATACTGGAGTGGGTAGCCTTTCCCTTCTCCAGGGAATCTTCCCAACCTAGGGATCAAACCCAGGTCTCCTGCACTTCAGGCAGATTCTTCACCAGCTGAGCCACCAGGGAAGCCCAAGAATACCTGAGCGGGTAGCCTATCCCTTCTCCAGCAGATCTTCCCCACCCAGGAATCGAACCGGGGTTTCCTACATTGCAAGCAGATTCTTTACTAACTGAGCTATCAGGGAAGCCTCTTTTGTGAAGTACCCAGAACTTCCATACATTGCCTGTGGATATATAAGTATAAAATGGGCAATAATCTAACCTAGAGTGGGAATATATTTAACTTTACTAGAAATTGCTAAATAGTTTTCCAAGATTATTGTCCATTTTATACTTATATGTCCACAGGCAATGTATGAAATTTCTGGGTGCTTCACATCCGGGCAATACTTGGCACTATTAGTCCGTAATTTTTCCCCCATTATGTGAGTGTGTGGAGGTGTCTTACTGTGCTTTTAATTTTCATTTCCCTATAATTAACACTACTGCGCATACTCATGTGTCTATTGTCAATATAACTTCTTTTTAAAATTTTTATTTAAATTTTAAATTTTTTTATTGGAATATAATCACTTTACAATTGTGTTAGTTTCTGCTGTACAATGACATGAATCAGCTATATGTGTGCATATATCTCCTACCCTTTGAGCCTCTCTCCCACCCCCCACAATACACCCCTCTAGGTCATCACACAGCTCTGAGCTGAGCTCCCTATGCTATACATCAGCTTCCCACTAGCTACCTACTCTACACATGATAGTGTTTGTATGTGAATGCTGCTCTCTCAGTTCATCCCATCCTCCTCTTCCCCTCCCCCCACATCCACATGTCCATTCTCTCTGCCTGCGTCTCTAATCCTGCCCTGCAAATAGATTAGTCTGTATCATTTGTCTAGATTCCATATATGTGTTAATGTATGATATTTGTTTTTCTCTTTCTGACTTGCTTCATTCTATATGACACTCTCTAGGTCCAGCCATGTCTCTGCAAATGGCATGATTTAGTTCCTTCTTGTGACTAATATTCCATTGTATATATATATGTGCCACATTTTCTTTATTCCTCTGTTGATGTACACTTAGGTTGCTTCCATGTCCTGGATATTGTAAATGGTACTGCAGTGAGCATAGGGATACATGTATCTTTTGGAATTATGATTTTGTCTAGGTATTTGTCCAGGAGTGGGATTGCTGGGTCATACAGTAACTGTTTTAAGGAACCTCCATCTCTTCTCCAAAGAGGCTGGATCAATTTACATTCCCACCATCAGTGTAAGACAGTTCCTTTTTCTACACATCTCTCCAGCATTTATTATTTGTAGATTTTTTTGTCGATGGCCATTCTGACTAGTGTGAGGTAATAGTTCCCTGTAGTTTTGACTTGCATTTCTCTAATAAGTAGTGGTGGTGAGCATTTTTTCATATGCCTCTTGGCCATCTGTACATCTTCTTTAGAGAAATGTCTATTTAGGTCTTCTGCCCATTTTTTTGATAGAGTTTTTTTTTTTTTTAATATTAAGCTGTATGCGCTGTTTGTATATTTTGAAGATTAATTCCTTGTGGTTGTTCTCCCACTATGAGGGTTGTCTTTTCAACTTATTTATGGCTTCCTTTGCTGTACAAAAGGGTTGAAGTTTAATTAGGTCTCATTTGTTTATTTTTGTTTTTATTTTCATTACTTTAGGAGGTGGGTCAAAAAAGATCTTGCTGCAATTTATGTCAAAGAGTGTTTTGCCTCTGTTTTCCTCTAAGAGTTTTTATAGTATCTAGCCTTACATTTAGATCTGTAATACATTTTGAGTTTACTCACACAATCTTTCTTTCATGAGAATTTCCTCTTTAGCAGTTATTCCATGTGTTTTAGTGTCTATTCCCAAGTTCTAGCTGATGTAATTTCTCCTATAGTACGTATCTCAACAAATGATTCCTCCAAAATGTTATGAGTACTATACACCAATCATTAATTCTGGGGCAAGATTCCATCTCCTGAACAGAGTTATCACTTATGGCCGTGCCAGTTTTGCTTCTTTTTTCTTATTTTGTCCATCTGGCAGCATACTCCCAAGCTTTTACAATTCATGAATCACTGAAAATATTCACACCCATTTGTCTATGAGTCACTAGGAATCTTTGCCAGATTTCTCAACATTTAAAGGATATTTTCTTATTTTATGCTCTCTTGTTTTAACAGGGACAGTTGGCACAGATGCTTCTTTATACTGTAATTTAAAAAATGGATGCCAGGTTGAAAATGGTTTCCATGTTTAAATCATTTACACATGTAGCCTCTTGTTCTAAAAACTCACAAATTAAGACTTCTTTGGGGGCTGCTTTAAACAATATGGATGTCAAATTTGAACAACATGAACTTCTCTAGGTGAGACGTTAGAATGAATAGAAAATTATTCCAGTTCTGTAGTAAGATTGGAAACATTCATTCTCTTTGATAAATTATAATTTCCAAGGATTTCTCCCTTGTTTCAAGTAATGATGAAAGCATAGACTCTATTACTCACTAGCTATGTGATTTCAACAAGATATTAGTAGCTTTATGCATGTTTCCTCATTTATAAATATTTGTATCTATTAGATAATCTCTTCACCACTTTAAGGAAGTCTTCACATGGGATTTGTTCCTTGAAAATATTTTTGCTGATTAGAAGTAGTATAAAATATTTACATAAAAGATGAATATATGGAAAGAAGAATTTAATATATAATTTTTTGGACATGGATATACCCATCCATAATCATCTCACCTTGTTTTTTGTGGGGGAGGCGAACAAATCATTATTATCTTAAGTATAAGAAGATAGTGTATAACTTAACAAAATAATACCATATTACTATAAAATGCTAAAAATGAGTGAATAATTCATGTATGGACAAATACAAAAATTACAGTTTGATTAAAAAACAGGTAAAATATTCAGTTTCCTTAGTGATCAAAGAAATGCCAAGTATGGTTTTAGAAAATGGACATTCTTTTTTAAAAATTTAATTGAAGAAAGAATAGCTCAAAACTTGTGATTTATTTCAGTAGTTCTGATATAAGAAAATGGACATTCTTATACATGGGTACAACTGTAATTATATTATTTCTAGAAGTGAATTTGGCATCATGTCTCAAAGCCTTAATATATTTCTAATGCACTGGTGAACCTACAGTTTCTTTCTAGAAGTTTATTCTATACAACCAGAAAAACCCCTACACATATGTATAATACATGCACTTACTAATTGAATGTTGTCATTAACAGAGGGAAATAAAAATAATATAAATTCCCATCATTATATTTCTTCTGTCACCTACAAAACTTCCTTCCTTGGTTTTCCCATTTTAGTCAGGGAAATTACTCAGATTAAAAAAAAACTGTTTTTGTTTCTTCTCCTTCTCTCACTTTGCATACAGGGTCAGTCTCAAGTCCACTTCTTGATATCCCATAAAATAGCAAAGGGACATAATTTATAAGCTCATTTAAAGTAATATATGACTTTACATTAACAGAATCAGAAGAATAAAAAGGTGTATATATATCTGTACAGGTACATTGGCTCAGAGAGAAGAAATACAGACCAGAGAGACTGGATATAATTTCTTTTTAGATGCTTGAATGGTGTAAATAATTCTGTTTTCAGGGCTTCACTTTTTTTTAATACTAAGCTTTTGAACTATGGTGCTGGAGAAGACTCTTGAGAGTCTCTTGGACTGCAAGGAGATCCAACCAGTCCATCCTAAAGGAGATCAGTCCTGGGTGTTCATTGGAAAGACTGATGCTGAAGCTGAAACTCCAATACTTTGGCCACCTCATGCGAAGAGTTGACCCATTGGAAAAGACCCTGATGCTGGGAGGGATTGGGGGCAGGAGGAGAAGGGGACGACAGAGGATGAGATGGCTGGATGGCATCACTGACTCTATGGACGTGGGTTTGAGTAAACTCTGGGAGTTGGTGATGGACAGGGAGGCCTGGTGAGCTGCGATTCATGGGGTCACAGAGTCGGACATGACTGAGTGACTGAACTGAACTGAAGTATGGATTTTGGGTGATAGCCTTATTCCTTGAGAGTAGCTTAGGAGAGATTTTTTTATAAGGCACAAAAACAAGGAAGATGAAGCTCTTTCTAATACACTTATTTACTGTCTGAAATAGAATAAGTGAACATGAAAGTCCCTCAGTCGTGTATGACTCTTTGCGACCCCATGGACTATATAGTCCATGGTATTCTCCAGGCCAGAATGCTGGATTCAGTAGCCTTTCCCTTCTCCAGGATATCTTCCCAACCCAGGGATCGAACCCAGGTCTCCCGCATTGCAGGCAGATTCTTTACCAGCTAATCACCTCTCAAAAACAACTTTGTTGTTGTTTTTTAATTATCCTTGGATTTGAAAACATTTTGACCTAAATCAAATCCCTTATGATTATACAATGGAAGTAAGAAATAGATGTAAGGGGCTAGATCTGATAGACAGAGTGCCTGATGAACTATGGACGGAGGTTTGTGACATTGTACAGGAGACAGGGATCAAGACCATCCCCAAGAAAAAGAAATGCAAGAAAGCAAATGGCTGCCTGAGGAGGCCTTACAAATAGCTGTGAAAAGAAAGGAAGTGAAAAGCAAAGGAGAAAAGGAAAGATATTCCCATCTGAATGCAGAGTTCCAAAGAATAGCAAGGAGAGATAAGAAAGCCTTCCTCAGTGATCATCGCAAAGAAATAGAGGAAAATAATAGAATAGGAAAGACTAGAGAGCTCTTCAAGAAAATTAGAGATACCAAGGGAACATTTCATGCCAAAATGGGCTCAATAAAGGGCAGAAATGGTATGGACTTAACAAAAGCAGAAGATATTAAGAAGAGGTGGCAAGAATACACAGAAAAACTGTACAAAAAAGATCTTCATGACCCAGATAATCACGATGGTGTGATCACTCACCTAGAGCCAACATCCTGGAATGTGAAGTCAAGTGCGCCTTAAAGCATCACTATGAACAAAGCTAGTGGAGGTGATGGAATTCCAGTTGAGCTATTTCAAATCCTAAAAGATGATGCTGTGAAAGTACTGCACTCAATATGCCAGCAAATTTGGAAAACCCAGCAGTGGCCACAGGACTAGAAAAGGTCAGTTTTCATTCCAATCCCAAAGAATGTTCAAACTACTGCACAATTGCACTCATCTTGTGAGAAATATGAAGTATAAAGTAATGCTCAAAATTCTCCAAGCCAGGCTTCAGCAATACATGAACCGTGAACTTCCAGATGTTCAAGTTGGCTATAGAAAAGGCAGAGGAACAAGAGATCAAATTGCCACCATCTGCTGGATCATCAAAAAAGCAAGAGAATTCCAGAAAAACATCTATTTCTGCTTTATTGATTATGCCAAAGCCTTTGACTGTGTGGATCACAATAAACTGTGGAAAATTCTTAAAGAGATGGGAATACCAGACCACATGACCTGCCTCTTGAGAAATCTGTATGCAGGTGAGGAAGCACCAGTTAGACCTGGACATGGAACAACAGACTGGTTCCAAATAGGAAAAGGAGTACATCAAGGCTGTATATTGTCACCCTGCTTATTTAAGTTATATGCAGAGTACATCATGAAAAATGCTGGGTTGGATGAATCACAAGCTGGAATCAAGATTGCGGGAGGAATATCAATAACCTCAGATATGCAGATGACACCACCCTTCTGACAGAAAGTGAAGAACTAAAGAGCCTCTTGATGAAAGTGAAAGAGGAGAGTGAAAACGTTGGCTTAAAGCTCAACATTCAGAAAACTAAGATCATGGCATCTGGTCCCATCACTTCATGGCAAATAGATGGTGAAACAGTGAGAGACTTTATTTTTTGGGGGCTCCAAAGTCACTGCAGATGGTGACTGCAGCCATGAAATTAAAAGATGCATACTCATTGGAAGGAAAGTTATGACCAACCTAGACAGCATATAAAGCAGAGACATTACTTTGCCAACAAAGGTCCATCTAGTTAAGGCTATTGTTTTTCCAGTAGTCATGTATATATGTGAGAGTTGGACTATAAAGAAAGCTGAGGGCTGAAGAATTGATGCTTTTGAACTGTGGTGTTGGAGAAGACTCTTGAGAGTCACTTGGACTGCAAGGAGATTCAACCAGTCCATCCTAAAGGAGATCAGTCCTGGATGTTCATTGGAAGGACTGATGTTGAAGCTGAAACTCCAATACTTTGGCTACCTGATGTGAAGAGCTGACTCATTTGAAAAGACCCTGATGCTGCGAAAGATTGAGGACAGGAGGAGAAGGGAATGACAGGATGAGATGGTTGGATGGCATCACCAACTCAATGGACATAAGTTTGAGTAAACTCCGGGAGTTGGTGATGGACAGGGAGGCCTGGCGTTCTGTGTTCCATGGAGTCGCCAAGAGTTGGATATGACTGAGGAACTGAACTGAATTGAGCTATCATATAAAACCTGTTCTTTAACAGCAACTGTCTTTAGTAACAATTGGAAGACATGTGTCTTTTTACTGATAAATGCTATATTGATAAAAGCTCCTTCTAGATGTTTTGGGATTTTTTTTTTTTTAAAACAAGATTTTTAATTCTTGTAAAATATCACATACTAGCAGCAATTATCTACATTTTTAAAATTGGAAAGATATCATCCAACGTGGTTAAGTGAGTGGCCTGGCTAAATTTACTTAGCAAGAATATCAACATATAAAAAATGAGAGCAGATATACTGAGTGTTTTTCAATAATAAACAAATGTTACTTGTCTAACTGATTTTCCTGTAACTTTATATTTTAATTCAGTTTACACAAAAAGGAGGCTGCAAGCAAAACACTGTGCTGTCTAAATGTAGTTGTCGTTGTGGCCTAACAAGTTTTGAGTATCTCCATTAGTAGGAATGCCCTGCAGGGAAGTTTAGGTAAAAAGCATTAAAAACTTGGATTGTCAACAAACGCTTAATCTAGCTGAGTCTGGGAGCCAATTTAGAAATTGATTATCTCAAGCAATTAGATTTGCATATCTGAACTCTGTTGCTTTCTTTTTATTTTTTAAAATGTACTTTATTATTTTTTTCTTTCTTTTTAGATACATGTAATAGACCTTCCACTCTCTTTCTCATTATTCCATTTCCATGGGATAATCTGGGTTCCCATTGAAAGTGTAGTTTGGCAATGTGAAAAACCATTCCTTATAAGGTGCAGGATATAGCCAAAAGGAGTCCTTTGAATTTTTATTGTTAGTTAAATTCACAAAAACTTCTCAAGGAAAGGGCTTCCCTGGTGGTTCAGAGGGTAAAGCATCTGCCTGCAATGCGGGAGACCTGGGTTCGATCCCTGGGTCGGGAAGATCCCCTGGAGAAGGAAATGGCAACCCACTCCAGTACTCTTGCCTGGAAAATCCCATGGATGAAGAAGCCTGTAGGCTACGGTCTATAGTAGGCTATAGTCTATGGGATCGCAAAGAGTCAACTGAGCAACTTCACTTTCACTTTCTCAAGGAAAAGGGAATAAAATATTTCTGCTCATGGTCAGTATCATATTCTGATTTTTATATTATTTTCTTTTTTTAAAAGTTAATGCTTTATATTTTAATGTGCTTTATATAGAAGTCAAAAAGAATCAGATTGAATTTGGAGAAGTAACGTTGCTTTCTTTGTACCATTCTCTGGTAAAAGCATTCCAGAAATTTTTATAGGCCATAATTTCAGATGTACACATGATTTTTAAAAACTGCTTTCCCATAAAAGTTTTGTTTGATTCATAATGTGATTCTACCCGGATTCAATAAGAGGTTTTTTTCCTGGTCTTCAGCATTCAGATTTCTCATCACACTAGTGGCAGATAGTAACATTTCTTCCATAGAGTTCTTGAATAGACTAAATTAAATGAATATATGTTAATCATCTGGAACAGAATACATGCTCAATACTTTAAAGAAGAGAGAGAGAGGCCCATTTATTACCATGCCTTTCCGCCAACATTGAACCAATTCTCTATTTATCACAAAGTATCTTTTGCATCACAAATAGACACGGAATTAAACCCTCAAAGCAATCTTCATTAAGTAATGTGGTCAAAGACTTCTAAATAATCCAAATAAACTATAGATTATTTTCTTTTTCACATGCTTATTTATTCACTAGTTTGCTTATTTCTTCCTCCCTCCCTTCCTTACTTCCTTCTCTCTTTCCTACCAAGAATAATGGCAGATTAGCTGGGCATGAATATTCTCTATAACCTTGTAGCCTTCCCTAGTTATTAGGTCACTGTTGCTTAAATGTGCACTTATGTCTTCTCTGTAGTAGACTTCATCAACTTTCCATGTGGGAAACAGAGACTTGTTTTGTTTTAAGGGGAAGGTAAGGCAAAATGTACTGAACTTACTGTATTGTATATATATTGATTTCATAACCCAGAGGAAAGCAGTTAGGTTCTTTATTGCTTTCCCTTAGAGTTTTGTGTATTTTGAGTATGTCTGCTCTGAAAAGCCTGCTCTGAGCTTATTTCCACTAGTTTGCTAAGTAGCAAGCACAGTCTCCCAATTTGTGTTGCAGCAGTTCTACAACACGTGAGTGTCTGGTTTCTGTGACAGCTCGTTTTGTTCCCATACTTTTAATATTCCCATCTGTCCTCTCAGCTGTTGACCTCTTTCCTGGTTTTAGAGGTCCCAGACAAATCTCTGTTCCTTCCAGGGACTTTTCTACCCATACAAGTCAAGGGCAGTCTACCTTTGCTCTGAACTTCTATGGCACTGGGGACTGTGTCATTTCTTTGTCATATGTCATTTACTACCTCACATTGCTAATGTTCTTCTCATAGTTTGAATGTATCATGTTTCACACCAAATCTGTTCCTCTGCCAGGATTTCTATCATGGTGAGTGATAGAACTCTACCCAAACAGGTGTTCAAGCACAGACCGGCCATCATCTGTGACTCTCCCATCTCTCTCCTCAACAGTATATATGAAGTCGTGTGCCATCTCAATATCTCTGTCCCCTGTCACTTCTTGACAACTTTCCTTAGCTCAGAGTTTGATCACCTGTTTCCTAGATTACTGCTACAACTTTCCGTAACTGGTCAAACTTCAGCACCGTTCACACTGAATCCATTCTCCCTCATGCAGCCAGATGATGTTGGCTAAAATGCAAGTAGGACCTTTTTACGTTCCCGCTTAAAATGTTTCAGTTATTCTGAAGTATTTTAAAAATAATGTCCAAATTTCCTAGCATAGCATATGAAGCATTTTATTAGGTTGGTGCAAAAGTCGTTGAGGTTTTGCATTGTTGAACTTTGTGGTTTGATAATGGAATACATTCTTAAATAAATGTTTCTATGTTATACATCATTTTAATGCTTATGTTTCTCATATGTTTTCTCACTTTATTTATTTATATATTTTTTGCTAATGTCTTATTACTTGCTGCTTGTATGAGTCCTAAGTCACTTCAGTTGTGTTCGATTCTTTGTGACCCTATGGACTTCAGCCTCCTAGGCTCTTCTGTCCATGGGATTCTCCAGACAAGAATACTGGAGTGGGTTGCTATGCCCTTCTCCAGGGGATCTTCCCAACCCGGGGATCGAACCCATGTCTGTTATATCTCTTGCTTTGATTTGCAGGTGGGTTATTTGCTACTAGTGCCACCTGGGAAGCCTTTACTTGCTGTTCATTTTATATTTATTTTATTTATTTATTTTTAACACCCCATTTTTCATTTTTATTTTTTCATTTTATATTTATTTTAAACTAGGGAAATGATGTTAGACAAAAAGCAAATTTGAGCAATTTTCTTATTTGCATTCAAGATGGGTTGTAAAGCAATGGAGGGAGATAACTTGTAACAGTAACAATGAATTTGGCCCAGGAACTGCAAACGAATGTACAGTACAGTGGTGGTTCAAGAAGTTTTGCAAAGGAGAAAAGAACCTTGAAGATGAGGAGCACAGTGTCTGGCCGTCAGAAGGTGACAGCAATCAATTGAGCGGATCATTGAATCTGATCTTACTACAACTGCATGAAAAGTTGCCAAAGAGCTCAGTGTCGGCCATTCTGTGTTTATTCAGCATTTGAAGCAAACTGGAATCATGAAAAAGCTCACTTAGTGGGTGCCTCCTGAGCCGACCAAAAATAAAAAAAAAATGTCATTTAAAAATATGGTCTTTTTAGTTCTTTGGCCCATTTTTTGATTGGGTCATTTATTTTTCTGGAATTGAGCTTCAGGAGTTGCTTGTATATTTTTGAGATTAATCCTTTGTCTGTTGCTTCATTTGCTATTATTTTCTCCCAATCTGACAGCTGTCTTTTCACCTTACTTATAGTTTCCTTTGTAGTGCAAAAGCTTTTAAGTTTCATTAGGTCCCATTTGTTTAGTTTTGCTTTTATTTCCAATATTCTGGGAGGTGGGTCATAGAGGATCTTGCTGTGATTTATGTCGTAGAGTGTTTTGCCTATGTTCTCCTCTAGGAGTTTTATAGTTTCTGGTCTTACATTTAGATCTTTAATCCATTTTGAGTTTATTTTTGTGTATGGTGTTAGAAAGTGTTCTAGTTTCATTCTTTTACAAGTGGTTGACAAGTTTTCCCAGCACCACTTGTTAAAGAGGTTAAGAAGACATACAGATGGCTAAAAAACACATGAAAAGATGCTCAACATCACTCATTATCAGAGAAATGCAAATGAAAACCACAATGAGGTACCATTACACGCCAGTCAGGATGGCTGCTATCCAAAAGTCTACAAGCAATAAATGCTGGAGAGGGTGTGGAGAAAAGGGAACCCTCTTACACTGTTGGTAGGAATGCAAACTAGTACAGCTGCTATGGAGAACAGTGTGGAGATTTCTTAAAAAACCGGAAATAGAACTGCCCTATGACCCAGAAATCCCACTTCTGGGCATACACACCGAGGAAACCAGACCTGAAAGAGATACGTGCACCCCATTGTTCATCGCAGCACTGTTTATAATAGCCAGGACATGGAAGCAACCTAGATGCCCATCAGCAGATGAATGGATAAGGAAGCTGTGGTACATATACACCATGGAATATTACTCAGCCATTAAAAAGAGTTCATTTGAATCAGTTCTAATGAGATGGATGAAACTGGAGCCCATTATACAGAGTGAAGTAAGCCAGAAAGATAAAGACCAATACAGTATACTAACACATATATATGGAATTTTGAAAGATGGTAACGATACCCTATATGCAAGACAGAAAAAGAGACACAGATGTACAGAACAGACTTTTGGACTCTGTGGGAGAAGGCAAGGGTGGGATGTTTCGAGAGAACAGCATCGAAACATGTATATTATCTAGGGTGCAACAGATCAGCAGCCCAGGTTGGATGCATGAGACAAGTGCTTGGGCCTGGTGCACTGGGAAGACCCAGAGGAATTGGGTGGAGAGGGAGGTGGGAGGGGGGATCGGGATGGGGAACACATGTAAATCCATGGCTGATTCATGTCAATGTATGACAAAAACCACTACAATATTGTAAAGTAATTAACCTCCAACTAATAAAAATAAATGGAAAAAAATTAAAATTCTTATCCAGGAAAAAAAAAAGGTCTTATTCTATGCAACAAAAAGCAAACCATTTCTTGATTGGATTATGATATGTGATGAAAAGTGGATTTGGTACAACAGCTGATGATGACCAGCTCAGTGGTTGGACTGAGAAGAAGATCCAAAACACTGCCTAAAGCCCAACTTGCACCAAAGTAAAAGGTCATGATCACCATTTGGTGGTCTGCTGCCCGTCCAAGCCACGCCAGGTTTTTGAATCCCATTGAAACCATTACCTCTGAGAAGTATGGTCAGCAAACCGATGAGATGCCCTGAAAACTGCAACACCTGCAGCTGGCACTGATCAGCAGAGAGGGCCCAGTTCTTCTCCATGACAGTGCCCAACCACATATTACATAACCGATGCTTCAAAAGTTGAGTGAATTGTGCTCCGAAGTTTCCCTCATCAGCTATATTCTCCTGACCCCTCTCCAGTGACTACCATTTCTTTAAGCATCTTGACAACTTTTTGCAATGAAAATGCTTCCACAACTGGCAGGAGGCAGAAAATGGTTTCCAAGAGTTCACTGAATCCCGAATCATAGATTTTTATGCTATAGGAATAAACTTATTTCTCATTGGCAAAAATATGTTGATTGTAATTGTTCCTATTTTGATTAATAAAGATGTGTTTAAGCCTAGTTTTGATTTAAAATTCATGGTTCAAACCTGCAATTATGTTTGCAACAACCTAATATGATCTAACACCTACATAGCTGTCTGGCTTTGTATCTGGAACTCTTTCCACTGTCCACACAAAGCTCCTCCCATATGAGGTGAACACAGATATTGCCTATGTTGATGAATGTAGAATGGGACTTTTCCTTTTGTCTTAGGATTTCTGCTAAAGCCTCAAAGTGAAGGGCAGTAGGCAATTCATATGTACAACTTCTAAACAGAGCTGCTAAATATTTCTGTAGAACTGCCTAAAACATAATAATCATTTTCCATTACCCACATCTAACCTATACAAAAGAAAATTGGAAATTCAAAAGACAGTTTGTTGGAAAGTAGGAGAATTACTAGTGGTAGATGGCATCATGAAAATCAGAGAGATTACATCTTCTTCCCCAAAACACATGGGGTGTCATTGGAAATATCATTTACACAAATTGGAGTTGTCTGAAGGAGGGGAATTCTCTCAGTGAATGTTTATTGTACCGTGTATTGTTTGCTTGGACTCTGGTAGGTGTTGGAGCAGAGAGTTGAGAGATCATAACACATCTAGGAATGTCTGTCAGTATCAGTGTTGCATAAGAAAGGTTTGCTTTTCTTGTAATGGGAACCAGACACTTGATAATATTAGACAGACAGAGTTCCAGGTCCTATAAATACTGGAGAATTTCTCTACCCATCTCTCTCTGATCTCTGCATACAACACGACTAAGGGGGTGGATGGTGGTGGTGTAGTCACTAAGTTGTGTCCAACTCTTGTGATCCCATGATCTGTAGCCCACCAGGCTCCTTTGTCCATGGAATTTTCCAGGCAAGAATACTGGAGTGGGTTTCCATTTACTTCTCCAGGGGATCTTCTGACCCAGGGATCGAACTTGGATCTTCTGCATTATAGGTGGTTCCCTGCATTTCAGGCAGATTCTTTACTGATTGAGCCAAGCTTTATGAAGATGACAAGGTTTGTTGAGAATGACTGAAACAGTGTTCTTAAATTCTTAGCTGTATATATGTATGTTATGTATAAATTATGATGCTACTGAATTCTACACTAAGTATTTCTCACTGACAACAATATACATCCAAGTTAGCGTCTTTTTTTCTGATCTGTGTTCTTCTTTTCCTCAAGTATTTCCAATGATGTTCACTTCTGGCATTACTGTCATACAGGTTCTGTGCTGGGATTGTTATGATATGGTTCAGAATTAGGTGTAGCTCAATAGTGCATGCGTGCAAACTAAGTTGCATCTTCATGTCCAATTCTTTGCTATGAACCATAGCCCACCAGGCTCCTAGGCCTACAGGATTTTTCAGGCATGAATACTGGAGTGGGTTGCCATTTACTTTTCCAGGGGATCTTCTGGACCCAGGGATCAAACTCACATCTCTTATGTCTCCTACATTGGCAGCCAGGTTCTTTACTACTAGCGCCACCTGGGAAGACCATAGCTCAATAGTATGGAATACCTAAAATAACAGTTAACTTAAATGACATAGTTGTTCATATTTTAACATCAAATGAATCCAAAGGTATATAGCGTACAGTGGAACTGGTGTCCCCATAGTCTGTAGGGACTCAGGCTTTTTTTTCGCCCCCTCAGTTTCTGCTTCTGTGTGTGTCTAGCATGTGCTTCCAACTGCAAGGTCAACTCATATTCTAAGAAGGTTTTTGATGCACCAGTCATGGTGTCCAGTGGAAAGAAGAATATAGGAAAAAAGAGATAATGGCAGGAAATTTCCTTTCAGAGGAGGCAGCTGCCTCTACTCAGCCTTTGCAGGAGTCCCACTCAACATTTCCATTTACATCTATTTCCCTGGAATAGTCACAAGACCACTTTGCTCTAACACAGGCTAGGAAATTCTGTCTTTTAGCTAAAACTGGGCTTCTGTTCTTTACAAAATGGAACTTGGTGGCAGCCGGAGAATTCAGTCTCTGTCATGGCCATGCTCTTGTATCTGGTTTACTGTTTTACTTCTTTGTGCCTTATTTTACCCCGAGTCCTCTTAAATAAAAAATCTTTACTTATCGATTTCCACAAAATGCCACATTTCTCTCCAGTCTGCTCTGAGAGATCTTGGCTGGCCGCTTGGTTTGTTCGCTGGGGAGCAGCTTCGTTCGGCCTGCCTGGCCCCGCTGCTGTCTTTCTGTCAGCGCTCCGTCCTGCATCTGTGTTCTCAGAGCCAGCTGTGTTCTTCTTGGAGAGCAAGGACAAACAGCAGGACTTTATTTTGCTCCCTTTCCATTCCAATCATCTCTTTCTCATCAGAATCTAAGCTGAAAATCTCACTTTGGCTTTGCAGTATTTTAATACTTCCTGTGGCCAAAGGGAACTTCCTGGTGGCTCAGATGGTAAAGAATCTGCCCATAATGCAGGAGACCTAGGTTCGATCCCTGGGACAGAAAGATCCCCTGGAGAAGGGAATGGCTACCCACTCTAGCATTCTTGTCTGGATAATCTCATGGATAGAGGAGCCTGGTAAGCTACAGTCCACAGGGTGGCCAACAGTCAGATATAACTGAGGAGCTAACACTTTCACGTGGCCAAAGGATGAGTGAGTAGAGGGTCTCACTGTGACCTGAAATGGCAGCAAACTGTTGCTCAGTGGTGTCAGGTACCCCTCCTAGCTGCTTCCAATTCCTAGGTAGGCACTAGATGTGTCAGAAGGGTACCAGCAGGGGAGGAAGAGGTGGCCCACCCTGGAGTGGAGAAAGAAACCTGGCTTAACCTGTCACAGACATTTTTCATGAGTGTTTTCCTTGAGTGGAGAGTGCCTTGCAAAGTCTAAGAATTTTGCCAGGTGTGACACATGCATTATATTCTTTCTTTCAACAATTCATTCACCAGCTCTGTATGGAAGAATGAGGTTTCCAAGTACTGTTTTAGGCACTGGAAAGATAAATGAGGCAGGTATGATTGAGGCCTGAAGGAGCTTACAGTCTAATGGGGGAGATAGATTTGTGAGTCAGCTGCAGGCATATGTTGAAGATATTGCAAGTTTGGTTCCAGACCTCTTCAGTGAACAGCAAGGAGATCAAACCAGTCAATCCTAAAGGAAATCAACTCTGAATATTCATTGGAAGGACTGATGCTGAAGCGGAAACTCCCAAACTTTGGCCACCTGATATGAAGAGCTGACTCATTGGATAAGGCCCTGATGCTGGGAAGACTGAGGCTGAGGGCAGAAGGAGAAGGGGGCGACAGAGGATGAGATGGTTGGATGGTATCACTGACTCCATGGATGTGAATTTGAGCAAACTCTGGGAGACAGTGGAGGACAGGGGAACCTGTTGTGCTGTAGTCCATGAGGTCACGAAGAGTTGGATATGACTTAGTGACTGAGCAACAACAATTGCTGTGAGGTAAGCCACACAAATATTTCAGTTTCCCAGTGCCTATAAAAGTTATGTTCACACTATATTATAGTTTATCAAATGTGAAATAGTAGTATGTCTAAAAAGCAATGGACATACCTTAATTTAAAAAATACTTTATTACTAAAACAGGCTAGCCATCCTCTGAGCCTTCAACAAATCATAATCCTTTGCTGATGAAAGTTCTCACCTCAGAGCTGATGCCACTGACTGATTAGGGTGGTGGTTGCTGATATGTAGGCTCTATGTGTGTGTGCTCAGCAGCTCAGTCATGTCTGGCTCTCTGCTACCCCATGGACTGTAGCCCACCAGGCTCCTCTGTCCACAGGATTTCCCAGGCAAAGGAGTAGTTTGCCATTTCCTCCTTCAAGGGATCTTCCCGACCCAGGGATCAAACCCTCATCTCTCACATCTCCTGCGTTGGCAGGCTCTTTCCCACTGAGCCGCATGGGAAGCCCACAGGTTGGGATGGCTGTGGAAATTTCTTAAAATAAGACAGCAATAAAGTCGGCTGCACTGATTGACTCTTCTTTCATAAATGATTTCTCTGTAGCACACAGTGCTATTTGATAGCAATTTACCCACAGTAGATCTTCTTTCAGAATTGGAGTCTATCCTCTCAAACCCTAATGCTGCTTAACCAACTAAGTTTATGAAATAGTTTAATTCCTTTGTTGTAACTTTAACAATGTTCACAGCATCTTCACCAGAAGTAGATTTCATCTCAAGAAACCACTTTCTTTGCTCACCCATAAGAGGGAACTTCTCATCCATGAGTCTTACAATGATATTGCAGCAATTCAGTCCCATCTTCAGGCTCCACTTCTAATTCTAGTTCTCTTGCTATTTCTACCACATCTTCATTTACCTCTTTTCACTGAAATCTTGAATGCCTCAAAGTCGTCCATGAGGGTTGGAATCAGCCTTTTCCATACTCCTGTTAATCTTGTATTTTGACCTCTCCCTATGAATTATGAATGTTCTTATTGGCACTAGAATGGTGGATCTTTTCCAAAAGGTTTTTAGTTTACTTTGCCCAGAACCATCAGAGGAATGACTATTTATGGCAGCTATAACCTAATGAAATGTGTTTCTCAGATTATAAAACTTGAAAGTGGAAATTATTCCTTGAGTCATGGGGTGCAAAATGGATGTTGTTAGGAGACATGAAAACAACATTAATCTCATTGTACATCTCTATTGGAGCTCTTGGTTGACCAGGTATATTGTCAGTAAGCAGTAGTATTTTGAAAAGAATCTTGTTTTCTGAATAGTACGTCTCAACAGTGGGTTTAAAATATTTAGTAAACCATGTTGTAAACAAATTCTCTGCCATCCAGGCTTTGTTGTTCCATTTATAAAGCACAGGTAGATTCAGCATAATTCTTAAGGGCCATAGGATTTTCAGAATTATAAATGAGCTTTGGCTTCAACTGAAAATCACCAATTACTTTAGGCCCTACCAAGAGAGTCAGCCTGTCCTTTGAAACTTGAAGCCAGGATTGACTTCACTTCTATCACCAGGAAACTCTTAAATGGCATCTTTCTCCAATAGGAAGCTGTTATGTATGCGTTGAAAGTCTGTTATTCAGTGTAACCAAACATTATCTTAGCTGTATCTTCTGGATAATTTGCTGCAGCTTCTACATCTGCACTTGCTGCTTCATCTTGCACTTTTATGTTATGGAGTTTCTTTTCTTAAACCTCATAAACCAATCTCTGCTACCTTCAAACTTCTCTTCTGCAGCTTCCCTCTCAGCCTTCCTAGAATTGGCGAGAGTTAGGGCTTTGTTCTGGAGTAGGCTTTGACTTAACAGGCATGTTGAGGTTGGTTTGATCTAACCAGTAAAACTTTCTTCCTATCAGCAATAAGGTGGTTTAACTTTCTTATTGTTAGTGTGTTTACTGGAGTAGCATTTTTAATTTCTTTCAAGATCATGTCCTTTGAAGTCACAGTTTGGCTAACTGTTTGGTGCAAGAAATTTACCTTTTGGTTGAACTTGGCTTTGGACATGTTTTTCTCACTAAGGTTAATCATTTTTAGCTTTTGATTTAAGGTGAGACACATGACTCTTCCTTCTAATTGAATACTTAGAAGCCATTATAGGGTTATTATTTGGTCTGATTTCAGTATTGTTGAAATAGAAGGGTTTGAGGAGAGGAAGAGAAATAAGGGAATAGCCAATCAGTTGAGCAGTCAGGACACATACAGTATTTATTGATTAAGCTATCCATCTTATATGGGCAGGATTCATGGCTCCCAAAACAATTATAACAGTCACATCAAAGATCACTGATCACAGATCATCATAATGAACATGATAATAATGAAAAAGCTTGAAATATTGTGAGAATTACCAAAATGTGACACAGAGACAGGAAGTGAACACATGCTCTTGGAAAAATGATGCTGATAGACTTGGTTGATGCAGGGTTGACAGAAACATTCAATTTGTGGGAAAAAATGTAATAGCTGCAAATCTCAATAAAGGTGTGCTTGTATTATAGTCCTACAGGATAAAGACTGTATGAGAGGCATGCTCAATGAGAACACAAATCATATGGGGTAAAGAAGAATTCTGGAAGGGTTTCAGAAGTATGCTGCCTTTGAGTTGAGTTCTGAAAGGGAAAGTAGGAATTAGCTTGAAAACAGGAATAAAAAAGGCATTTGAATGGGGGAGAATCTGAACAGTATATCCATTTAAAGCATTTTATATCCATAGATGTGGATAAAGGGGAAAAATTATATGAAGGAGTGTTAGTAGGTAGGTGCCTGGTCATGAAAAGCTTTGTGTGTAAGCGAAGAAACTTTGACTCTAAGGTGAAAATTATGGGGACATACAAAAGGCATTTTAAGCAGAGGAGAGAAATGATATTTATATGTTAGCAACATCATTCTGGCAGCAGTCAGGAGGAGCAGAGGAAGTCGGCCAAACTGAGGGAAGCCCATGTAATTGTGACTGTACTGCAATAATCCAGAGGAAAAGAGATGAGGACTTTAAGGAGTAGAAAGGAAAGGACAGATTAAAGAGTCCTTAAATTGACATCTCTAGTGTATCATATATACCCCTGGATGAATGCGTGAGTTGGTGATGCTAGTCCACAAGAAAGGAAATGCAGAAAAAAGAACATGTTTTTGGGGAGAGATGGTGTTTTATAGTAAAACAAATTAAATATATGTCTTTGAAGCCAGTAGAGGGTTCTGAGCTAAAGATATGGATTTGGGAGTCATCAGTGTATATGTAGATACTGAAGCTTTGGTGTCAGTGAGGAAACAAGACTTCTGGGAAATCTTGATGTTTATGAGTCTTGTGGGAGATGATTTCATGTAAAATATTGAAAACAAATAACTTAGCATGTGATTTTGTGCATTCACACTATCTTTGTGCTCTTATTTCATAACTGTTAAGTTTGCAGTAGAGTTTTTTTTTATTCTTTTATTTTTTTATTATTTTTTTTCATTTATTTTTATTAGTTGGAGGCTAATTACTTTACAATATTGTGAGAATATTGTGAGGTTTTGGCCTCATTTGAATCAGTTCTAATGAGATGCAGTAGAGTTTTGAGGAAAAGAGTTGGGGGAACAGGAGGCAGGGTGGAAGGAAGAAAGGTTGGGTGTAGACTGGTATCTTTAGAATAGAACACTTTGTGAAGCTACAGCACCAAAGACAGGACAAGATATCACACTCAGTCCTTTTCCTGTAAGCCTTGGGATCCAATCTGATTTACTCTAGGAAAATTCAATGGTATTTCATGTTATCTCTATTGTATGATTGGCAATGGATGGTGTGCGTGCTCAGTCATGTTCAACTCTGCAACCCCATGGACTGTAGCCTGCCAGGCTCCTCTGTCTATGGGATTCTCCAGGCAGGAATACTGGAGTGGATTGCCATGCCCTCCTCCAGGGGATCTACCTGACTAGGGATTCAACCTGCATCTCAGGTGGGGAAACAATGGAAACTGTGACAGACTTTATTTTCTTGGGCTCCAAAATCACTGCAGATGGTGACTGCAGTTGTGAAATTAAAAGACACTTGCTTCTTGGAAGAAAAGCTATGACAAACCTAGACAGCATATTAAAAAGCAGAGACATTACTTCACCAACAAAGGTCCATCTAGTCAAAATTATGGTTTTTCCAATAGTCATGAATGGATGTAAGAGTTGGACCATAAAGAAAGCTGGGTGTCGAAGAATTGATGTTTTTGAACTGTGGTGTTGGATAAGACTCTTGAGAGTCCCTTGAACAGCAAGATCAAACCAGTCAATCGTAAAAGAAGTCAGTCAGTCAGTAAGTTCAGATACTCAGTCGTGTCTGACTCTGCAACCCCACGAACTGCAGCAGGCCAGGCTTCCTTGTCCATCACTAACTCCTGGAGCCTGCTCAAACTCATGTCCATCGAGTCAGTGTTGCCATCCAACCATCTCATCCTCTGTCTTCCCCTTCTCCTCCTGCCTTCAATCTTTCCCAGCATCAGGGTCTTTCCCAATGAGTCAGTTCTTCATATCAGGTGGCCAAAGTATTGGAGTTTCAGCTTCAGCATCAGTCCTTCTAATGAATATTCAGGACTGATTCCAATCCCAAAGAAAGGCAATGCCTTTCTTACAGGGAGTTGGTAATGGGCAGGGAAGCCTGGGGTGCTGCAGTCCATGGGGTCATGTAGTCAGACATGACTGAGCAACTGACCTGAACTGAGATGGCTTTTTAATGCTGAGCCACCAGGGAAGCCTGGGTATAATCGAGAACCCTTAGAAATACTGTGTAGATGTAACTATTGCCTTTACTTGGCAGAATTTATTTTTGGTTGTTAACATTTATAAATAAACTTGTAAAACCTTCCAGCTCTTCCTCTTAACAAACTTGTGAGAAAGATGAGCCACGCTCTGCTAAGATGGGTAGTTTTAATAAGAAGAAATAGCAAAGGTTTAAAAAAAGGAGCTAATTAAAGTAATACTCATGTCTTTGGACAAGACAATTGAGAGAAGACATGCAGGAGGTGGAAATGGTTCAGTGAAAACGAAGGCTTGAGGCTAGTAATTGGAAAGTGGCATTTACTCTTACTTCTGAATTTAATCCCATCAGACAGTCTCCTGGGCAAAACTGTCCAGTAAGCTGTCAGCAGCCAACTTCACACTTTCTCTTTCACTGGCTTAGGCTTGATTTCTTGTTTATGAACAGCAGATGGAATGCTCAATTAATGGTAAAGCTATTAATACAATCATGGGGGGGGGTGGCTAGGAAAGCTGTCCAAAGACTAAAGAAGTCCCTTGAGCTCTAATAAGAAAGCAATGATGGATGTCCAGGCGTCACACACATCTCACAATTTTTTGGGACAGGATTTATTGATTAAAATTCATGGAGATAGGAATATTAGCAGGAGTGGGTACCCCGGCTCCGCTTGCACTTTGGGGAAACCAATGGATCTGGTGCATCAGATGCCAGGACAGGGAGCCTGGTTGTGAATTTATAAACTGTCTGCTTGGGGAAAACTAGCCCTACCGTGGCATAATTAGAGGCACAGAAAGGACTACCTACTATATATTTGGTGTCTGGCCCTGTTTTCTTAATATTGACTCCAGATTGGGAGAGCACCCACCTTTTCCTAGACCTCATCAAGCATTGAGGCTCCAACCTGGTGGTGGCAGCCCTATGCTTTGGTGGCCCACGGGCCCAATCCACTCACTCAGTATACGGTGGTGATTGCCTTTAGCCCCTGTCTCGGATGTTTTTCAGTGCCCTGAAACTTCCTCTCTGAATGGCCAGCCTGTGCCAATGAGTCTTGAACAAATTAACCCTTCCATCTTATGTATCCTTCTGTAATCTCTGTAAGTATTCAAACACAACTGTACAAGAAGGGTCAAGTGGAAAGAAATTTGGAGCGTCACCGTCCCTTCCATGTGGTACTGAGAGTCACAGAGGGACTGCCTTACAACACAAGAGAGACTTGATTTTCAAAGAAATTTCGTGCTGGCTTAAAAAATGCTTCTTTAATGAAGTGTTTGTATTTTTCACTTTGTAGCACTCAAGAGCCCTAGTTCTTGGCAATCCATTTGCTAAACAATTAAAGTGCATAAAACTAACATTTAATGGATGCTTCTTCCCTGTGAGACATATAATGGGGGCACTGTCATTATGGTTATGTTACAGATAAGAAAATGGAGCTAGAAATTAACTAACTAACCCAAGGTAACAGCCAATAAATGGTCAAGTTGGGATTCAAGACCAAGTAGTTGTATCTGGATTCAAGGCTTGCTAAAATCATGGGTTGTGAAATTACAAAGCCCCATGCTTCAACTTATGCAGATTTTCAGGGGTCTTATATTGCAGTGACTTTTTACTTCCTCTTGATTCCTAGAATGTGTTATCTCAAATTGACCCATACATGAAATTTGCATCTCTTTGACTTTTACCCACAATCACTCACAGAAAACTGATTAGTAAATATAATTTATGGGGGATTTCATGGAAGAGTCAAAAAAGGATTTATATTGCTGTGACACAGATGACTTTAATTTTCAGCTTAGGTGTTGCCATTAGAAAACATTCACTCTTGACCTTGCCACCGTGAAGAAGCTCTGCTAATCCCAGCCTCTCTTGTGCTATATTACACTCTTATTTCAATCTTAGCTTCTCTCCTTTCTGCAACTCCCTTTCAAGAGTAAGCAAGCAAGCAAGCAAGACAACTAACCAGACAGAAAGCAAATTTCTTTCTTTTTCTAAATTTTAAACAAAGCAACTCTCCTTTTCCTCTGATACTTTGGTGTCAGCTGAAGAATTGATGCTTTCAAACTGTGGTGTTGGAGAAGACTCTTGAGAGTCAAGAAGGTCCAACTAGTCCATTTTAGAGGAAATCAGTCCTGAATATTCATTGGAAGGACTGATGCTGAAGTTGAAGCTTCAATACTTTGGCCGCCTGATGTGAAGAGCTGACTCATTGGAAAAGACCCTGATGCTGGGAAAGATTGAAGGAGGTAAGAGAAGGGGAAGACAGAGAGTGAATTGGTTGGATGGCATCACTGACTCAATGGACATGAGTTTGAGTAGACTCCGGGAGTTGGTGATGGACAGGGAGGCCTGGTGTGCTATGGTCCATGGGGTCGCAGAGTTGGACACAACTGAGCAACTGAACTGAACTGAAATAAAAGCCCTCAATATCTTACCTTTTAACTCAAGTAATTATGGATATATGCTCCTCTCTTCAATCCTCTCCCTAAAAGCATTCACACTCTAAGATGACTACAAACTTTTTTCTTTTCAAAAAAGTAATTAATTTTTTGAAAAATGTAAGCAGGGGTACTCTTTGTTGTGATGCATGGGCTTCTTATTGTGTTGGCTTCTCTTGTTGCACAGATTCTCTTGAGCACAGATTCTAGATGCATTGGCTTCAGTAGTTATGGCCCATGGATCATATGAAATCTTCCCAGAAGGGCCAGGGATCAAGCCTGTGTCCCCTGCATTGGAGGGTCAATTCCTATATTCAGTGCCACCAGGGAAATCCCAAACTTTTAAATGAACTCGCTGTAGAGTTTGAGCTCTGGCAGCCTACATCAAGCTTTTCCTTAGCGTGGCTGCCTACATTGTTCTGCCCCGTCTCAGAGTTTTTCAGACTGAAAAGTTCAGGAAGGGAAGAGAAAGATGGAGGGAACTGGAGGGAAGCAGGTGAGAGGGAAGGAGATTTCATATTTTGGGGGACTTACTTTTCCTATAGACTTCTGAAATAAAATACAGTTTCTTCTTAAAGATGTTTGTCCCCATTCACCACCTTTAAACTCCCTATCTCTACAAGTTTTTCTTTTCTTTAACTCAAATAATGGCCTCAAAAGATCAAAGAGCAAAGATAAGTGGCAAGGGAGGAGACAAAGGAGCAGTGTTAAATGCTTTCCTTGCTTCCTTTGTGGCTCAGTGGTAAAGAATCTGCTTGCCAGTGCAGGAGATGCAAAAGATGATGGTTTGATCTCTGGATCAGGAAGATCCCTTCGAGAAGGAAATGGCAACCCACTTCAGTATTATTGCCTGGAAAATTCCATGGACAGAAGAGCCTGGTGGGTTACAATCCATGGGGTCTCAAAGAATCGGACATGACTGAACACGCACACATGCAAACATATGGTACAGTGTTTTCTATCAGTTTAGTTCAGTTCAGTCACTCAGTTGTGTCTGACTCTTTGCATCTCCTTGGAGTGCATCATGCCAGGCCTCCCTGTCCATCACCAACTCCTGAAGCTTGCTCAAATTCATCTCTATTGAGTCAGTGATGCCATCCAACCCTCTCATCCTCTGTCTTCCCCTTCTCCTCCCACCTTCTGTCTTTCCTGGCATCAGGGTCTTTTCCAGTGAGTCAGTTCTTCGCATCCAGTGGCCAAAGTACTGGGGTTTCAGCTTCAGCATCAGTCCTTCCAATGAATATTCAGGACTGATTTCCTACAGAATGGACTGGTTGGATCTCCTTTCTGTCCAAGAGACTCTCAAGAGTCTTCTCCAACACCACAGTTCAAAAGTGTCAGTTCTTTGGCACTCAGCTTTCTTTATAGTCCAACTCTCACATCCATACATGACTACTGGAAAAACCATAATTTTGACTAGTTGGACCTTGGTTGGCAAAGTAATGTCTTTGATTTTTAATATGCTATCAGGTTGGTCATAACTCTCCTTCCAAGGAGGAAGCATCTTTTAATTTCATGGCTACAGTCACCACTGCTGTGATTTTGGAGCCAAAAAAAATAGTCTCTCACTGTTTCCCCATTTATTTGCCATGAAGTGATGGGACCAGATCCCATGATCTTAGTTTTCTGAATGTTGAGTTTTAAGCCAACTTTTTCACTCTCCTCTTTCAATTTCATCAAAAGGCTCTTTAGTTCCTCTTCACTTTCTGCCATAAGGGTGGTGTCATCTGCATATCTGAGGTTATTGATATTTCTCCTGGCAGTCTTGTTTCCAACTTGCGTTTCATCCAGCCCAGCATTTCGCATGATGTACACTGCATATAAGTTAAATAAGCACATTGACAATATACAGCCTTGATGTACTCCTTTCCCTATTTGGAACCAGTCTATTGTTGCATGCCCAGTTCTAACTGTTGCTTCTTGACCTGCATACAGATCTTTCAGGAGGCAGGTCAGGTGGTCTGGCATTACCATCTCTTGAAGAATTTTCCACAGTTTGTTGTGATCCACACAGTCAAAGACTTTGGTGTCATCAATGAAGGAGAAGTAGACGTTTTTCTGGAACTCTCTTGCTTTTTTGATGATCCAGTGAATGTTGGCAATTCGATCTCTGGTCTTTTGCCTTTTCTAAATCCAGCTTGAACATCTGGAAGTTCACGGTTCATGTACTGTTGAAGCCAGGCTTGGAGAATTTTGAGCATTACTTTGCTAGCACGTGAGATGAGTGCAATTGTGTGGTAGTTTAGCATTCTTTGGCATTGCCTTTCTTTGGGATTGGAATGAAAACTGACCTTTTCCAGTCCTGTGGCCACTGCTGAGTTTTCCAAATTTGCTGACATATTGAGTGCAGCACTTGCATAGCATCATCTTTTAGGATTTGAAATAGCTCAACTGGAATTCCATCACCTCCACTAGCTTTGTTGGTAGTGATGCTTCCTAAGGCCCACTTGACTTTGCATTGCAGAATGTCTGACTCTAGGTCACACCATCGTGGTTACCTGGGTCATAACGATCTTTTTTTGTATTGGTCTTCTATGTGTTCTTGCCACCTCTTCTTAATATCTTCTGCTTCTGTTAGGTCCATACCATTTCTGTCCTTTATTGTACTCATCTTTGCATGAAATGTTACCTTGGTATCTCTAATTTTCTTGAAGAGATCTCTAGTCTTTCCCATTCTATTGTTTTCCTCTATTTCTTTGCATTGATCACTGAGGAAGGCTTTCTTATCTCTCCTTGCTATTCTTTGGAACTCTGCATTCAAATGGGTATATCTTTCCTTTTCTCCTTTGCCTTTCACTTCTCTTCTTTTCACAGCTATTTGTAAGGCCTCTTCAGACAACCAGTTTGTCTTTTTGCACTTCTTTTTCTTGGTGATGGTCTTGATCACTTCCTGCTGTACAATGTCATGAACCTCTGTCCATAGTTCAGTGTTTTCTATAGGGTTAGAAAATGGTTTTCTGAAATCTTTTATGAGAGTAGAATAGAAACCATAGCCAAATCATATGGCACTCATAGATTGCTAGGTTTTTATCTGTTTTATTTTTTTTTTAAGTCCTAGAAAAGAATAGCTCAGATCATTAATTTATAAAAGGGCATTGTTTTGTAGGGTTGTAGGATTCCTTTCTTATTTTTTACTGATATGGACCATGATCCAAGGCTTTTACTCTTTATAGATAAATTGGGTGGTAATCGTAAAATTATCCTGTTCATCCATTAGATTCAATTTGCTTGTTAGTTTATAAGTGGATTATGTTTGGTTTGATTGGGTCTGGTATTGGTTTTCTTTTAGAGTAAATTTTAGGTGAATATTCTAAACATCTTTCTGAATGCCCTATACTAGACTCTTGTATTCACCATAATTATGTAATAGGGGATTTGTAGTTCATCAAATGTTTTAGGTAATTGTTGCCATATATAAAACATAGATTACTGATTTTCCAAGAAATATAGTAAATTGTTTTAAACCTATGTTATACTTAATGTAACTTCTGTGGAAACAGACTGGTTGCTTACGATGTTGTATTGTAGATTCTTAAATGAATGTACAGTGTAATAGATGTGACCCTTGCCTGCAGGCCACTCATAACCTGAGGGAAACATAAAGTTCATCTCATTTACTTGTACACTGGTCATGAAGATGCTCTGAGAGCCCTGAGGACTCAGGGATTCATTTGGCTTGAATGGTTTTGAGGGGTGATGACCATAACTTGCAATGTGAGTAGTGTGTGTTTGGCAGAGAGAAAAAACAGGCATGGTGGGTAGAATGGTTCAGTATATTGGTGAGAAATGTTAAGTGGAATATTTATAGGAAGTAACAAGTAATCTAATGTAGCTGGGGTGTAGTTATGCTAGGGCTGGTGGTGTGAGGTGAGGCCAAGAAGGTAGACCAAGGCCTGGTGACAAGGTAAGGAGACTTTAAAGACCATGCTAAGCCACTGGGACTTTATCGTGACAGCCAGTGCTTCACTGTACATAGGTGTTTGATAGAGTTTAAAATTTCCCCCCAAAAGACTATATAAACAAACAAGTTTTGAAAATCCTGCATATATCCTTCTCTCAGGCATTCATAGTACATAACAACACATTAAAGGTTCTGGAAAATCCTGCAGTAAAGACTTATTTTACCTTGTTTGACATAGTATTTCCCAAACTTACTTAACCATGAAAACTTTGCTTCTGAAATCTTTATTAATATGTTGAAGGATACCTATGCTTCATGGAACACACTTTAGCTTTTGCTGATAGCAATGCATTAGAATAAAATGTGTTTAAGCAGGACAGTGGCATGATCAAGTCTATATTTTAGAAAGGAATAAAATATAACCTTCCTATGATTCAGATTATTCTTTATTTCAAGATATTATAGCTATTGTTATGTATAATTATCAATATTTCAGAGATATTCATAAGTATGGATTAATAAACCTTTCTGGTTAATAGTATGAAAGGCAATAGAATCCAATAACTCAATACGTAGGAATTCTCTGGAGGAATTCATCCTATTCATGAGAAAATTAAATGCCTGGCTATCACTCTAAACTGGTATATAAAAGTGGCTGGCAATCAGATTCTCTGACACTTTCATTAACCACAGACAAGGGAGTAGCAGAATTTTCTTAAAGAAATGCAAATGGATCCCATTGTCCTTAAGAGAGAAGGAAACACAGAATAAGGAGGATGTTTTAGTACCTTTTAAACAAATATTCCTGTTCTGTGCAGGAAAATGTCTTTTTCCAGTGAATGATATTGAGGTGTCTATTTTGCTTAAATCTTACTTTAGTAGTATATGTGGTTTAATTCCTGTCAAGATAAGGACAGTTTTTAAAGTTTCATTTGAGAAATATAAATCTTAGCTTTTAGAATGACCTTTTACAAAAAGGCAGATCAGTATATCATGATGTCCTGCTTTCTGACAATTATTGTTTTTAAAAATGAAATTAGGGCAGTGCTACTGAGTAGTCCTCTATTGTAGTAAGTCTTATTAAGATGAATTGTAAGTAACATTAGTGAAAAACTATTACCAAAAACATCAAAACTACATATAACAAAATCCTGAAATAACATGTTTCTGAGGTAATCATGTCTTTAATCCTTATTTCCAGCACTAACATTTTGTGCAGTCCAGTGTGTCTTTGTACATGTTCTTCTGGGAAGCTTCTTTTCCCTGCTGTCTTCATCCTGGCTTATTTCTCTTCTTTAGATCTTCAAGAGGAGATTATCAACTTCACTTAGGTAAGGATATTCATAAGCTGAGTCATCAAGGATAAGGAGGAATGTAACAGGGGTATAAAATGGGAAGGTATGAAGCATTCTGTGGTTGGAGTGTAACGTGTATGTATGTTAGTGCAGGTAACTGACTTAAAGATTGAACCATAAAGGTATATAGGCATTAGTCAGGGAGGACTTTGTGGATAATTCAGCTGTGTATGTCACGGGCAAATAGTCTGGAGAAAATGATTTGAATTTTAGAAAATGTGGAAGAGTAATGACAGGGAAGAGTGGGGCAAGCAGTGGTGATTGTTAGTATCCTATAGTACTGTTATGAAGAAGAAATTATAGAGAACTATGTTGCGAAGAGTTGACATTGGAAAAGACCCTGATGCTGGGAGGGATTGCGGGCAGGAGGAGAAGGGGATGACAGAGGATGAGGTGGCTGGATGGCATCACCGACTCGATGGACATGAGTTTGTGTAAACTCCAGGAGTTGGTGATGGACAGGGAGGTCTGGTGTGCTGTGATTCATGGGGTCACAAAGAGTCAGACACGACTGAGTGACTGAACTGACTGACTGATGTTATGACAATAAAAGTGGAGAAAGTGGAGTGTGGTGACAGATGAAATAGACACAGTTGACCCTTGAACAACATGGGTTTGAACTATATGAATCCACATATACATTTTTTTTTTCCCAATAATAAATACTAGAATACCAGAGGATCTATGGTTGAATTAGAGGATGTGGAACTGCAGATATGAAGGATCTGAGAATAGGGAGGCCTATTATTACTTATAGAAATAAGTGGTACTCAGATTTTTCAGCTGTATGGAGAATCAGTTCCCCCTTTACTCATGGTGTTTAAGGGTCAACTGTATAAGTAATTTTACTGAGCTAAGTTAATTGGGTGAATATGGGTGTTAGTGGGAGAAAATGGAGGACAAAAGAGCTTATTACCTAGTGTTATTTCTATTTCTGGTCATTTCTATACTTTGATGAGTAACTGGATTGTAGTGTAATCATTCAAAGTGAGAAATGCAGATGGTTTATTGAATTTTAGGGGAAGGGTTTTCAATCAGGATATGTTCAATGTGAGTTTAAGGTGCTGTGAAAAGTTGAGGTAGGTTAGTGATTTTCAAAACATGGTCTGTTGATGCCTGGAGTCTTTAAGACACTTTCATTGGGCCCATGAGGTAAAAATCCATTAGTATTTCATAATAAATACTAAGACATTATTGCTTTTTTAAAAGTATATCAACATTTACACTGATAATGAAAGGCAGTTTGGGTTAAATTGCTGCTGATATGGCATTATTTACTAAGTGCAAGTTATGGGCTCGTTGTTGTCATAGTCTTTACTGACAAGCACTTGGAGCTTAAACAGTGCCCAGTTTCATTTAAGAATGTCCTTGATGAAACCCTGACAATTATTAATTTTATTTAATTTTTACCCTTTTTATATTCCATTTAGCAAAATGAGAAAATAACACACATTGACTTACAAAACTTGTATGTGGGTGAATCACTTGTGTTTGAGTTGTGAGCTGAACTAGCCACTTGTTTCAAAAGAAATATCAATTTTACTTAAAAAATAAACCTGACAGAAAACTATAATTATTCAGAGTAGACTCTTTGGCAGTTATGTTCTTGAAAATGAATGAAATGAGCTTTCACTTCAAGAATAATAGCTGGTGGTATTTGTTGCTAATGATATAATTTGAGCTTTCAAGCTAAAATGAGAATTTTGGAAAACTGATGTTTATCACTGTGACTTGATGGCTTCCAAATACTTAAAGATTTTTCCATTGAAATTGGTAGTAACATTAAACACATTTCAAAAACTACTGTGTGATAAAAATGTGCCACCATTTGGAAGACCTGTATAATTAAGTGAGCTAATATTTTAAAATGACAAAATTCCAATTTTACAAACATTTTCAAGAAAGTTCAATACATTTTCAGTTTCAGTGATTATTTTATTAGCTCTATCAAGTCTACTGATGAGCCTTTCAGTGGAATTCTTTATTTCTGATATTGTGTTTTTTAATATAATAAATTCAAATGTTTCTACTTGGTTCTTTCATAGTTTTCATTTCTCTGCTAAAGTTCATATATTCATGCATGCTGTTACCTTTTCACTAGATATTTCAATATATTTTCCATAGTTATTTTAAAATTTGATAGTCTAATTATCTGGCTTATAAGACTCTGGTTCTGTTAATTGTTTTAATTGTTGAAAGTGAGTGATTTTTCTTTTATCTTTTGAAAATGATTCTTTGTTTTTTCCTTTTGTGTGTCTTGTGATTTTTTTGTGTTAAATGTTGGGCATTATGTATAGAACAGTAGAGACTGAGGTAAACAGTATTTTTGCCAGGATATAAATAAGCATGCCATCTTTTCCCCCAGGACCCTGGGGACTTGACTCAATTCAGTAAGGAGCCGATCTGGATTTGGTGTCTGCCATTGCTATTGTCTTCATTGCACCATGGTCATCACACTTCCCTGGTGTTGAACTGCTTTTGCCTTCAGCTGAGTGTGGGATCTGGGGTGCCAGCAGACTTTTCTGTGCTCTACCTTCAGCTTGCAGGTGTCTCTACACCTCTGCACCACAGAAGGGATCTCTCCATGCCCTTGCTGGTTGCACAGTGTTTGGCTCATAGTAGTGGTGATGAGGTCCTCTGTTGTTTGAGTCCAGCCTCAATCTTAGGAAGAGATTGCATACCTGAATCTCAGAGATGGGGCATTCTTATCATTCCTGCCTCTCCTCCATGAGGCAGCCTTTCCTCCGTGAAGCAGCTAATACAACATGAATTTAGCTGGATCCATAACTTGTCTTGTGTAGGAGTTTCTCTCCTAACCCCAGCAATAGCAGACCTCTGCTTGTCATATATAAACATGTATAAATTTAATGGCATCCATATATATAGGTCTGGAACTAGGAGAGAGATATGAGACAGACCTTTTTTGGGAATCAATAGTGCATGGTTTGTAGAGGACACTGTGAATATGGACAGGATACAGAGAGAGGGTATAGAGTGAGAAAAAAAGAGACCCAAGAATAAAACCTGGGGAACACCATTATTATGACTCAGGGGAGGACGAGGAGTAAGTGTGGAATACTAGGAAGGAATTCTCAGAAGAATATTGTGTCATAGTGGTCAAGAGAGTAGAGTTTGAGAAGAGACGGATGGCTTAACTGGGTCATTCAAAACCTTAGTGAAGGAAATGTCCCTTAGATCCTCACTATCACACATTTAGAGGGCAGTGAGGTCATAGGTAATAAATTCCCTCCAAGATCCCCTAAGCCGTTAGATTTCTCCCTCTGTATTATACAAAGAAGTTTTAGCACCTTAATTTCTTTTAAGTAGGCCAGTGTTGAGTCTACATTTCAGTAAACTAAGTGAACTGGTAGAAATACTTCTAGCTACTCAAGCTAAAACACTGACTCCAGCATTATTTATTTAGGGTGCTCTTATCAATATATTTGTTTCCCTGAAATGCTGACGCGTTTTAGCACTTGATTCCAAACAAAGAGACTTGATGTGTGCAGTGACTTTTGCTATTGCTTGCCATAAACTGTCATTGTCCCAATTTTTACTGATGATGAGGTTATTATTACTTCCTTTATATCTAATCAGCCTAGACAGTTGATTCCAATTCCTATTTTTTATTCATTTATTTTTATTAGTTGGAGGCTAATTACTTTACAATATTGTAGTGGGTTTTGTCATACATTGACATGAATCAGCCATGGATTTACATGTATTCCCCATCCCGATCCCCCCTCCCACATCCCTCTCTACCCGATCCCTCTGGGTCCTCCCAGTGCACCAGGCCCGGGCACTTGTCTCATGCATCCAACCTGGGCTGGTGATCTATTTCACTATAGATAATATACATGTTTCGATGCTGTTCTCTAGAAACAACCCACCCTTGCCTTCTCCCACAGAGTCCAAAAGTCTGTTCTGTACATCTGTGTCTCCTTTTCTGTTTTGCATATAGGGTTATCGTTATCATCTTTCTAAATTCCATATATATGTGTTAATATGCAGTAGTGTTCTTTATCTTTCTGGCTTACTTCACTCTGTATAATGGGCTCCAGTTTCATCCATCTCATTAGAACTGATTCAAATGAATTCTTTTTAATGGCTGAGTAATATTCCATGGTATATATCTACCACAGCTTCCTTATCCATTCGTCTGCTGATGGGCATCTAGGTTGCTTCCATGTCCTGGCTATAATAAACAGTGCTGCAATGAACATTGGGGTGCACGTGTCTCTTTCAGATCTGGTTTCCTGGGTGTGTATGCCCAGAAGTGGGATTGCTGGGTCATATGGCAGTTCTATTTCCAGTTTTTTAAGAAATCTCCACACTGTTCTCCATAGCGGCTGTACTAGTTTGCATTCCCACCAACAGTGTAAGAGGGTTCCCTTTTCTCCACACCCTCTCCAGCATTTATTACTTGTAGACTTTTGGATAGCAGCCATCCTGACTGGCATGTAATGGTACCTCATTGTGGTTTTGATTTGCATTTCTCTGATAATGAGTGATGTTGAGCATCTTTCATGTGTTTGTTAGCCATCTGTATGTCTTCTTTGGAGAAATGTCTGTTTAGTTCTTTGGCCCATTTTTTGATTGGGTCATTTATTTTTCTGGAATTGAGCTTCAGGAGTTGCTTGTATATTTTTGAGATTAATCCTTTGTTGCTTCATTTGCTATTATTTTCTCCCAATCTGAGGGCTGTCTTTTCACCTTACTTATAGTTTCCTTTGTAGTGCAAAAGCTTTAAGTTTCATTAGGTCCCATTTGTTTAGTTTTGCTTTTATTTCCAATATTCTGGGAGGTGGGTCATAGAGGATCTTGCTGTGATTTATGTCGGAGAGTGTTTTGCCTATGTTCTCCTCTAGGAGTTTTATAGTTTCTGGTCTTACATTTAGATCTTTAATCCATTCTGAGTTTATTTTTGTGTATGGTGTTAGAAAGTGTTCTAGTTTCATTCTTTTACAAGTGGTTGATCAGTTTTCCCAGCACCACTTGTTAAAGAGGTTGTCTTTTTTCCATTGTATATCCTTGCTTCCTTTGTCGAAGGTAAGGTGTCCATAGGTTCATGGACTTATCTCTGGGCTTTCTATTCTGTTCCATTGATCTATATTTCTGTCTTTGTGCCAGTACCATACTGTTTTGATGACTGTGGCTTTGTAGGATAGTCTGAAGTCAGGCAGGTTGATTCCTCCAGTTCCATTCTTCTTCCTGAAGATTACTCTGGATATTCGAGGTTTTTTGTATTTCCATACAAATTGAGAAATTATTTGTTCTAGTTCTGTGAAAAATACCGTTGGTAGCTTAATAGGGATTGCATTGAATCTATAGATTGCTTTGGGTAGAATAGCCATTTTGACAATATTGATTCTTCCAATCCATGAACACGGTATGTTTCTCCATCTGTTTGTGTCCTCTTTGATTCCTTTCATCAGTGTTTTATAGTTTTCTATGTATAGGTCTTTTGTTTCTTTAGGTAGATATACTCCTAAGTATTTTATTCTTTTTGTTGCAATGGTGAATGGTATTGTTTCCTTAATTTCTCTTTCTGTTTTCTCATTGTTAGCATGTAGGAATGCAAGGGATTTCTGTGTGTTAATTTTATATCCTGCAACTTTACTATATTCGTTGATTAGCTCTAGTAATTTTCTGGTAGAGTCTTTAGGGTTTTCTATGTAGAGGATCATATCATCTGCAAACAGCGAGAGTTTCACTTCTTCTTTTCCTATCTGGATTCCTTTTACTTCTTTTTCTGCTCTGATTGCTGTGGCCAAAACTTCCAAAACTATGTTGAATAGTAGTGGTGAGAGTGGGCACCCTTGTCTTATTCCTGATTTTAGGGGAAATGCTTTCAATTTTTCACCATTGAGGGTGATGCTTGCTGTGGGTTTGTCATATATAGCTTTTATTATGTTGAGGTATGTTCCTTCTATTCCTGCTTTCTGGAGAGTTTTAATCATAAAGGGTGTTGAATTTTGTCAAAGGCTTTCTCTGCATCTATTGAGATAATCATATGGTTCATATGATTATCATATCAAATCATAATCAATTTGTTAATGTGGTGTATTACATTGATTGATTTGTGGATATTAAAGAATCCTTGCATTCCTGGGATAAAGCCCACTTGGTCATGGTGTATGATTTTTTTAATATGTTGTTGGATTCTGTTTGCTAGAATTTTGTTAAGGATTTTTGCATCTATGTTCATCAGTGATATTGGCCTGTAGTTTTTTTTGTGGCATCTTTGTCTGGTTTTGGAATTAGGGTGATGGTGGCCTCATAGAATGAGTTTGGAAGTTTACCTTCTTCTGCAATTTTCTGGAAGAGTTTGAGTAAGGTAGGTGTTAGCTCTTCTCTAAATTTTTGGTAGAATTCAGCTGTGAAGCCATGTGGTCCTGGGCTTTTGTTTACTGGAAGATTTTTGATTACAGTTTCGATTTCCTTGCTTGTGATGGGTCTGTTAAGATCTTCTATTTCTTCCTGGTTCAGTTTTGGAAAGTTATACTTTTCTAAGAATTTGTCCATTTCTTCCAAGTTGTCCATTTTATTGGCATAGAGCTGCTGGCAGTAGTCTCTTATGATCCTTTGTATTTCAGTGTTGTCTGTTGTGATCTCTCCATTTTAATTTCTAATTTTGTTAATTTGGTTCTTCTCCCTTTGTTTCTTAATGAGTCTTGCTAATGGTTTGTCAATTTGGTTTATTTTTTCAAAAAACCAGCTTTTAGCTTTGTTGATTTTTGCTATGGTCTCTTTGGTTTCTTTTGCATTTATTTTTGCCCTAATTTTTAAGATTTCTTTCTTTCTACTAACCCTAGGGTTCTTCATTTCTTCCTTCTCTAGTTGCTTTAGGTGTCGAGTTAGGTTATTTATTTGACTTTTTTCTTGTTTCTTGAGGTAAGCCTGTAATGCTATGAACCTTCCCCTTAGCATTGCTTTTACAGTGTCCCATAGATTTTGGGTTGTTGTGTTTTCATTTTCATTCATTTCTATGCATATTTTGATTTCTTTTTTGATTTCTTCTATGATTTGTTGGTTATTCAGAAGCGTGTTATTTAGCCTCCATATGTTTGCGTTTTTAACAATTTTTTTTCCTGTAATTGAGATCTAATCTTACTGCACTGTGGTCAGAAAAGATGACTGGAATGATTTCAATTTTTTTGAATTTTCCAAGACTAGATTTATGGCCCAGGATGTGATCTATTCTGGAGAAGGTTCCGTGTGCACTTGAGAAAAAGGTGAAGTTGATTGTTTTGGGGTGAAATGTCCTATAGATATCAATTAGGTCTAGCTGGTCCATTGTGTCATTTAAAGTTTGTGTTTCCTTGTTAATTTTCTGTTTAGTTGATCTGTCCATAGTTGTGAGTGGGGTATTAAAGTCTCCCACTATTATTGTGTTACTGTTGATTTCCTCTCTCATACTCGTTAGTGTTTGCCTTACATATTGCGTTTCTCCTACATTGGGTGCATATATATTTATAATTGTTATATCTTCTTCTTGGATTGATCCTTTGATCATTATGTAGTGTCCTTCTTTGTCTCTTTTCACAGCCTTTATTTGAAAGTCTATTTTATCTGATATGAGTATTGCAACTCCTGCTTTCTTTTGTTCTCTGTTTGCGTGAAAAATTTTTTTCCAGCCCTTCACTTTTAGTCTGTATGTGTCTCTTGTTTTGAGACGGGTCTCTTGTAGACAGCATATATAGGGGTCTTGTTTTTGTATCCATTCAGCCAGTCTTTGTCTTTTGGTTGGGGCATTCAACCCATTTACATTTAAGGTAATTATTGATAGGTGTGGTCCTGTTGCCATTTAATTTGTTGTTTTGGGTTCACGTTTATACAACCTTTCTGTGTTTCCTCTCTAGAGAAGATCCTTTAGCATTTGTTGACGAGCTGGTTTGGTGGTGCAGAATTCTCTCAGCTTTTGCTTGTCTGTAAAGCTTTTGAATTCTCCTTCATATCTGAATGAGATCCTTGCTGGGTACAGTAATCTAGGTTGTAGGTTATTCTCTTTCATTACTTTCAGTATGTCCTGCCATTCCCTTCTGGCCTGGAGGGTTTCTATTGATAGATCAGCTGTTATCCTTATGGGAATCCCTTTGTGTGTTATTTGTTGTTTCTCCCTTGCTGCTTTTAATATTTGTTCTTTGTGTTTGATCTTTGTTAATTTGATTAATATGTGTCTTGGGGTGTTTTGCCTTGGGTTTATCCTGTTTGGGACTCTCTGGGTTTCTTGGACTTGGGTGGCTATTTCCTTCCCCATTTTAGGGAAGTTTCAGCTATTATCTCCTCGAGTATTTTCTCATGGCCTTTCTTTTTGTATTCTTCTTCTGGGACTCCTATGATTTGAATGTTGGGGTGTTTCACATTGTCCCAGAGGTCCCTGAGGTTGTCCTCATTTCTTTTGATCCTTTTTTCTTTTTTCCTCTCTGCTTCATTTATTTCCACCATTTTATCTTCTACCTCACTTATCCTATCTCTTGTCTCCGTTATTCTACTCTTGGTTCACTCCGGAGTGTTTTTGATTTCATTTATTGCATTATTCATTTTTAATTGACTCTTTTTTATTTCTTCTAGGTCTTTATTAAACATTTCTTGCATCTTTTCAATCTTTGTCTCCAGGCTATTTATCTGTAACTCCATTTTGTTTTCAAGATTTTGGATCATTTTTATTATCATTATTCTAAATTCTTTTTCAGGTAGGTTCCCTATCTCCTCCTCTTTTGTTTGACTTGGTGGGCACTTTTCATGTTCCTTTACCTGTTGGGTATTTTTCTGCCTTTTCATCTTGTTTAGATTGCTGTGTCTGGAGTGGGCCTTCTGTATTCTGTAGGTCTGTGGTTCCTTTTTATTGTGGCGGTTTCACCCAGTGGGTGGGGTTGGACGACTGACTTGTCAAGGTTTCCTGGTTAGGGAAGCTTGTGTCCGTGTTCTGGTGCGTGGAACTGGATTTCTTCTCTCTGGAGTGCAATGGAGTGCCCAGTAATGAGTTTTGAGGTGGGTCTATGTGTTGTGTGACTTTGGGCAGCCTGTAAGTTGACGCTCAGGGCTATGTTCCTGCATTTCTGGAGAATTTGCGTGGTATGTCTTGCTCTGAAACTTACTGGTTCTTGGGTGGTGGTTGGTTTCAGTGTAGGTATGGAGGCTTCTGGACGGTCTCTTATTACTTAATGTTCCATGTAGTCAGGAGTTTTCTGGTGTCTCAGGTTTTGGGCTTAAGTCTCCTACCTCTGGATTTCAGTTTTATTCTTCCAGTAGTCTCAAGACTTCTCCAACTATACAGCACTGATAATAAAACTTCTAGGTTAATGGTGAAAAGATTCTCCACCATGAGGGACACCCAGAGAGGTTCACAGAGTTACATGAAGAAGAGGAGAGGGAGGAGGGAGATAGAGATGAGCAGGAGGAGAAAAAGGGGGACTCAAGAGAAGAGAGACAGATCTACGCAGTTATCTGTTCCCAAAGTGTTCTCCATAGCCCAGACACCCACAAAGATTCACAGAATTAGATTGGGAAGAGAAGGGGAAAGGAGAAAATAGAGGTGTTCTGAGGTAGAAAACGGAGAGTCAAAAGTGGGCGAGAGTAATCAACACATTCCTAAATAGAAATGGGAGCTGAATATTGGATTCTTAAACGTCCAAAATTTATATCACATACTGAAAAACAAAGATTAAAAATCTAGAGTAGAGGTTAGACTCTTAAAAATACAATATTAAAAACAAAAACACAAAAAATTTTAGAAATATATATGAAGTTTGGTTTAAAAATAGGGCTTGTCTTTTTTTTTTTTTTTTGCAAGGTTATAGTGAAATGAAAATGAAAATTAAGCAGTAGTAGAGGAGTAATAGAGGACTTTAAAAGAAAATAAGAGAAAAAGAAAAAAAAGAAAAAAAAAACAAGAAAAAAAAATTTTTCCTAATTAAAAAAAATCATACAAATCTATGAAAATGAAAGTTAAGGAGTAATGGGGGAGTAATAGGGAATTTTAAAAGAAAATAAAAGAGAAAAAATAAAAACAAAAGAAAGGTAAAAATATATCTAGGAATTTCTCTGGCGCTGTTGCGGTCAGTGTGGGTTCGGTTCAGTTTCAGATAGCTCCTCGTTCCAGCTTACACTTCTCAATATCTATAGGTCCCTTCCGGTGTAGTCGTGTTTTCTACAGGGATTTTAATCTGTTGCACAGGTCCCTTCTGAAGCGGTTCCCTTTGTTTATTTGGCTTCTGTCTGCCGGTCTCTTCAGTGCCTAATTTCCGCCCTGAGACAGGCGGGTGGAGGTGGTCTCTTATTCAGGTTGCTAGCTCCATCGCGCTGCAGGGGGGGAGGGGGGCTGCTTTCCCCGTCTACAGCTGCTCAGGCTCCCGGCTGCTCTATATGGAGCGTGCCCTGCGCTGTGCGTGGTTCCAGCCCTCGGGTGCTCCACAAAAGCGCAGACTCGGCTGCACCTGCGTTTTGTGCCTTCCCTGTCCGAGCGGCTCAGGCAGCCAGGAGCTTGACGGGCACACTCTTCCCGGGTGCGGGCGCGCCTTTTCCCCTCCGCGTCCCCAGCCCCAGTCCCCGGTGCTTGCGCCCTGTGTTTAGCCATGACCCTCCCGGCGGATGTCGACCATCCAGAATCTCAGGAGGTCTTTGGTTAGAAACTGGAGGCCTGTTTGCAGTGCGGGAGGGGATGCCGCCTCTGGGGCCGAGCCTGCCCGTTTCCCCTCCCCCCTGCCTCCTGCCTCCGGCGGGGCTGGGCCTGTCCGCAGCCGGCTAGCTCCTCTGAACTTGCTCAGACCCTTTGTTCTGCGAACAGCCGGCAGCGTGTTCGGGCTGGTTAATTTTCTCTCTCTCTTTTGCTGTCCCACAGTGTAAGTTGGTATCTCACAAAAGCTCCCTCCGATTGCCCTCAGGGCACTCAGGCCCAGTACTTACCCTAAGCAATGCTGCCCGCTCCTCTCCGTTCCGCCCCCACTTGCTGGTGGCGGATGCGGGCGTCTGGGGTACTTTTCGGCTGGGAGTTGCTTTTAGGCATGTAATCTGTGGGTTTTATTTATTTTTCCTCCCAGTTAGGTTGCCCTCCGAGATTCGAAAACTTCCCCCAGACCCAACAGTGCGAGGGTTTCCTGGTGTTTGGAAACTTTCTCTATTAAGACTCCCTCCCCGGGATGGGTGTCCGTCCCTAGCTCTTTTGTCTCTCTTTTTACCTTTTATATTTTGTCCTACCTCCTTTCGAAGACAGTGGGCTGCTTTTCTGGGCGCCTGATGTCCTCAGCTAGCGATCAGAAGTTGTTTTGTGAAGTTTGCTCTCCAATTCCTGTTTTTTGAAGTTTTATTTTCTGATATCAAATATAAAGCCACTCTGTATGGCCCAGATGTGAAGGGTTTTAGGATAAAGAACCTGAGGATCCTAATACTATTGTAACAGTCACAGAGTAAGGTCAGGGAAGCTGCCGTTGACCATCTTAACGTGAAGCATGGATAGAATACATATCAAGAGTTTACCTGGGGGCCTACATGTGAGTGACTGCATCTGGCTGAACCTGCCTTTGCAGAATAATGGCCTCTTCTTCCTCCAGGTTTCAGTGAATGACAAGGTCTAACTAGCAAGCAGAAGGAAAAGGATTTTGGAAAGCTTATCCCTGTCCAGTCAAAGAAAATTTTAAAAGAAGGAGATGGTGATACTGAGTTGATCATAATACAGTACTGACATGAAATGTTGGATCATATTGTGAAGTCTAGTAAGATTCAGAGGCTGAGAAGATGCACTGGAGTCAACAATACCAGTCTGAAACCAAGCCAAAAGACTTGGGGAAATGTTATGGCCTAAAGACATGGGTGTGTGTTGAAGTTCAAGCCAGGCAAAAGGCAAAATGAGTCATTATTATCTGTGCAGGACTTCCATGGTAAATATTCCAGAGCTATTGTTCCATTCTTGGCTTGACGACCTGCTCTAAACACTGTGTGTTCAAGGCCTTCTTTTGTTCTCTCAAATGTTAACCCTGATGTTCCTTTTGCCTAGAATGCTTCACCCTCATTCTAGTCTATGAGAGTTGCCATTTTTCTTTTTAGATCTTGAATCAGAAGCTTTTCTTTCAGAGAGATATTATAACTAAAGTGTTTCTATGCCCTATCTCAGATTATTTCCTTCAGGATTTCCAGCACAATAGCAATAGCAATCACTTTATTTATTAATAAATTGTTACTTTAAATGAGTTTGTCATTAAATCTAATACAAATAAACAAAACAGCCTTCAGGGAAAAATTTATCAGTGGTTAGCAGGTCAATGGGCTTCCCAGGTGGTGCTAGTGATAAAGAATCCACCTATTGTTGCAGGAGACATAAGAGAAATGGGTCTGATCCCTGGGTCAGGAAGATGCCCTGTGGAAAGAAATGGCTACCTACTCCAGTAATCTTGCCTGGACAGTTCCATGGACAGAGGAGCCTGAGGGCCACAGTCCATTGTACATGACTAAGCACATAGACACACACACACACACAAACACACACAACAGGTCAGTAGGGGAACTGTTTGAATCACTTGACTTCCAAGGCTCCAGCAAATCATAACATTTTGGTAGCAGCTACTCTGGTTATAAATCACAGATAGCCATATGGAGTAACATTATCTTCCCTTCATCCATATGTGTGTATTGTTAGTGTGTTCTTAGTTTAAAATTTCAGATAACTGCCATAAAGCCTGGTACATTTGGATATGTCAATGACCATGTGGTCAAAGTTCTTAAGTTGTTAATTTGTTTATTAGTTCATCTCACAAATATGTTATGTGTATCTAGTAGCTCTCTAAAACCCCAAGCTCCCAAGCCACTTTGGTATTGAATTTACATGGCAAATAGATAGTGGTTGCCATCCTCCTTTGATGCGCCTTTCCACTAGGCTACATTGACTAAGATCATAGCTATGGGCTTCCCTGGTGGCTCAGACTGTAAAGAATCTGCCTGCAATGCAGGAGACCCAGGTTCTATTCCTGGTTCGAGAAGATCCCCTGGAAAAGGGAATGGCTGCTGCTGCTGCTGCTAAGTCACTTCAGTCGTGTCTGACTCTGTGCGACCCCATAGACGGCAGCCCACCAGGCTCCGCTGTCCCTGGGATTCTCCAGGCAAGAACACTGGAGTGGGTTGCCATTTCCTTCTCCAATGCAGGAAAGTGAAAAGTAAAAGTAAAGGCACTCAGTCATGTCTGACTCTTCGCAACCCCAAGGACTGCAGCCTACCAGGCTCCTCTGTCCATGGGATTTTCCAGGCAAGAGTACTGGAGTGGGTTGCCATTGCCTTCTCCGAGGGGATGGCTACCCACTTCATTATTCTTGCCTGGGAAGTCCCATGGACAGAGAAGCCTGGTGGGCTAACATGGGGTTGCAAAGAGTCAGATACAGCTGAGAGATTAACATGATGTACTAGTTCATTTTATTTACTTTCCATTTTATGGAAGCAAGCACAAATAAAACCACAGAGGAAAACTGTTAACCTGTAGTTTTATTTAAGGAACAATTTCTTATTTGTCAGTACATATTATACTGCCTAGGTTGGTGGGAATTTGGTTTATAAGTACTTCCATATATATCATAGAGTAAGACTTTCAGTATGTGTGTTTATTTCCAGAGACAATACATGGTAGGACTGAATCCATGGAATAAAAATTCTCCTTCTGTAAAGACTAAGTTCCACTTTTCCTTATTAATTGGCACTCTATGTTAATTTGCAGAAGCATGTGCTGTGTGTGTGTCTAAACAGCATTTGATAATGCTGGTCTTGTTTAGCTATTCTTTTCCCTTTATTTCCCTGTGCTTTCATCTTAATTCCTTTATCTAATAATTCACCAAGCCCTATCCTTTCTCCCTCTGCCAATTCTCCCAGACAAATCTTTCATATTTGTATCTGCACAATATCAGTTCAAGCTTGATGATCTCCTTCCTGGATAGTTATGACAAATTTCAGACTCTTCCTTGATTTGTTTCTTTCTTTGATTTTGTTTCTGAGCTCTGGCCTTACTAGGTGGATAACCTGAGGGAAGTTACCAAGTCTCTATGAGATTCAGTTTGCGCTTTTGGAAATCAGCTCAATCATACAAACTCCCAGATATAATTTCTGCAGAAGCCAATCAGACTCCTCATTATTACCTAAATATCTCCTGTGTTCACCTGCTGCCATTTTTCTCCCTGTCTGTGGAAATCTAGCTCAGGGTTTGAAGCCACGCTCATGTGTCCCTTGAGCCTCCAGCCTTCACTGATCCTAACAGTTGGCAGTAATTCCTCCTTTCTCTATATTCTTAGTTTTATCTTTTCCTTAACCTTTCCCCATCCTTGGAGAAAGAAATGGCAACCCACTCCAGTACTCTTGCCTGGAAAATTCCATGGATGGATGAGCCTGGTAGGCCACAGTCCATGGGATCACAAAGAGTCGGACACAACTGAGCAACTTCTCTGGTTCCCCATCCTAGCTATTCTGGATGTCCCCTAAGTTGTCTTCAGCCATCTTTCTCTTCTTCCAACAAATTAGTGGGTAACAGAGGAGTACTTTTAGAGTCATCATCCTGCAGTTGAAATAAAAACAGACCACCCTTTGCTGATGGGCGGAGGGCCATGCACTTCCATGATGTAATTCTGTAAGACTGCCAATAGCACCCCATGTAGCACTTACCGTATTGTTTAGAGCTTTCCTGGTCCACGTCGAATTTCATCTGTTGCTCCCTTGGTGCATTGTCAACTATTCTTTCAGCAGCTCCTTAGATTCTTCTCTGGTCTCACCTTAATTGAGGCTATCTTTCCCCCCTGGGAATAGAATGGGGATAGAAAGGTCTATTCCGATTTAGATCAAACTACGGGGTCAGTAGTTAGTAATAGCAAGTGCTTTCTGTTATGGCACTTCTACTTGACTTCATCAGTTAGAATTTCTATCTAAGGGAGTAATACACATAACCCCGAGCATTTAGTTGAATCTTTAATACTGTTAGTTGTTTTTTTCTTGCCCCTGGACTACCTAATTATGTCCCAGAGGTTTACCTTTCCTCTCCTTCAGTTAATTACTCCTAAATAGAACTAGACTTTCCCTTTCTGCAGGCATCATCTCTTCTTTAATCCCATTATTCTCATTCAAGTAGGAATTCTATACCAAAAGTTTGAGAATAGCAATCTTTATTCTTTTCAGTTTTCATGTACTTGATATTTATCATAATCAGTCCTTATTTATGGGTAGTAACAGGGACTTTTTTGGCCTTTCCTGGTGGCTCAGATGGTAAAGAATCTGCTTGCAATGCAGGAGACCCAGATTTGATCTCTGTGTTGGGAAGATCCCTGGAAGGGAATGCAACCCACTTGAGTATTCTTGCTTGGAGAATTCCATGGACAGAGGAGCATGCTGGTCTACAGACGATGGAGTCACAAAGAGTTGGACTCGACTGAGCAACTAACACTAATGAATTTTTAAAATAATTTTTATTTATTATAAATTCTTTGAAGATAGGGACAATATATTAAATACCCTTTTATTTCCCAAAGTATACTCCTTAGTGCTTTTCAAATAGTAGGTGTTGAATAAATGTCTAATGACTGAAGAGAAATGATTATGATTATGACTTCACGGTAAATAGAGAAAAGGTGGGAGCAGTGACAGATTTCCTCTTCTTGGGCTCTAAAATCACTGCATAAGGTGACTGCAGCCATGAAATTAGATGATTGCTTCTTGGCAGGAAAGCTATGATATACCTAGATTGTGTGTTAAAAAGCAAAGACATCACTTTGTCGACAAAAGTCCTATAGTCAAGGCTATGGTCTTACCAGTAGTCATGTTACAGATGTGAGAGCTGGACCACAAAGAAGACAGAGTGCTGAAGAATTGTTGCTTTCAAGCTGTGGTGCTGGAGAAGACTCTTGAGAGTCCCTTGGACAGCAAGGAGATCAAACCAGTCAATCCTAAAGGAAATCAACCTTGAATACTCATTGGAAGGACTGATGCTGAAGCTGAAGCTTCAATACTTTGGCCACAGTTTGTGAAGAACTGACTCAGTGGAAAAGATCCTGATTCTGGGAAAGATTGAAGGCAGGAGGAGAAGAGGGCAGCTGAGGATGAGATGCTTGCATGGCATCACCAATTCAATGGACATGAACTTGGGCAAACTCTGGGAGATGGTGAGGGATAGAGAAGCCTGGCATGCTGCAGTCCATGGGATTTCGAAGAGTCGGAAATGACGTACTGACTGAAAAACAACAACAATCTTGCATAGCCTGGAATTGTTTTATTTGTTACCTTTTTTTTTCATTTGCTTTTGTCCAGTTAATAAATACTTGGTTTTGACCTAGAGGCTTTCAATATAAATACACAGACTTTGTGGGCTGAGAGAAATGGCTCATTTTTCAAGCACCAGGTAGGAAAAATCCATACTTGGGATATAATTTTAATTCTACTTCTTAGGTACTAAGACTAAGGCAGATTGTGTCCCAGCTGTTCTGAAAAGCAGATTGAGGATTATAATCCAGTGATATTAGGGAAATGTCAGGTGACTTCTGAAGTCATCTTCAAAGGAATCCCTGGGCAGGTCCGCGCACATTGCAGATAATGCTTGTCCTTGCTGCTCCTGCAGTCACGCTATACCTGCTCCTTTTAGTAATACTGAGTAGTGCTCTAGAGAGATGGAAAGTGTTAATTTGTCAGGCTTCATAATAAAAATGCTTGAAACTCATGTCGATTTTAGCCAGCTTTGTAGCTCACTGATGATATCTACAGTGATAGGTAAATTAAATGGAATGGAGAGATTATAGCCAAGAAGTGATCATAACACTAATGAAAACTAATAAAGGGACTAAACAACTTACTGTGTTGTTATCAGCAAGGAAGCCTTTTTTGACATTGTTCTAGGTATAATACAAAATAATGGATTAGACTGTATAATTTTTTCATATTTTTTTCCCCTCAATCCCCTTTATGTCCTGTGTGTGTGTGTGTGTGTGTGCATGCATGCACATATACACATGTATATTTATTGCTTACCTTACTATGGGTTTTTGAGGATTTAAGGCTTGGTATTCTTTTGAATAGTTGGATAGTATACAAGTTAGAGATTGCATTCTTGGCAGGTAGAAGTTAGTGGTAAATGAGATTACAGGATTCCATTACTGACTGTTAAAGCCCTTTTTGTTCTTGGATGTGCAGACACCAGTTAGGCTCTGGGCTTTGTGGGTATGCTCAAGGAAGGGGAAACCTTTAAAAGAAAAAGGCTTATTCAGAATCATAACAACGTAAATACTCTAAATGAAAGGCGGCTCATAGACGCCAAATATATATGCTTTAGTTTAGTGTGGTATGAAGTGGAGAGAAGCAAAGTTTCCCCCCAAAAAGACTGCTTTCAAAAGAGATCCAGCTCTCTGTCTCGGTAGAGACAGGGTTTCAAGTGTTGAAGTTGCTGTCATAAGAGTGAAATCTCTACCTTCACCAAAGAGGGCTTTGGTGAGCCCTCTTCAATACATCTGCTCCTATGTTGCAGACCGTGGAGTGAGTTCTCCAGTTGACAGCTCAAAAATTAAAGGATATAGTCAACTTTCTATTGATGGAAGAAGTATATTTGGAAAAATGAATTTGTCCAAAGTAGAAGGAAACTATGGTCTCTACTTACATTAAACCATGTGGTCTTTCATTTTAAAATTTGAATGAATACTTAAGTTTTATTAAATATTTAATAAATGCAAGCAACAAAAAAAAGGGACTGGCCAAGATGAAAAAAACAGAAAAATTAAAGCAGAAAGAAATAGAGATAATTCAAGGAGCTGAAAACCAACTACCCAACCAACTGAATGCTTCATGAATTTTAATTTATATCCTTAGAGAAATCTTTGAAGACAGTACACCCATAAAGCAAAACTAGCTTTTATGGAAAATAATCATTAGAGATTAGCAGATGTTCCTGGAAATTAAAAATATAATAAACAAAATAAAATCAATAGAATATCTTAAAAATGAAATGAGTGAAAAATTTCAGAAAGTAAAAAGAGAAAACTAGATAGCAGATTAAAGGGACAAGAAACATTACTCTAAAAACTCTAATAAGAATCTGAAAAAAAAAAACTAATAAAAAGAGGAAACATGAGAACATATCTTGGATCTGAAGAAAGACATGTGTCTTCGGTTTGAAAGTGTCTACTGAAGTCAGTCAGATTGAATATATTTCAAGAAACACAGGCATATTTCTGTGAAACTTCTCAACAACAAGGATAAGTAAAAATTCCTTATTACTTGCAGAAAATAAAAAAAAAAATGTGTGCAAAGTAATGATGATCAGATTCTTTCTCTTTAAGTCTCTTAACAGATTTCTTTCTCTTTAACACCTACTGTACTAAGTTTTGTTGAAATATGCTTTTGCACATAGAATTCCATTTTACACTCTGCAAGGATTCAGATACTCTTACTACCACTAAAGTTTTCTCAGGGGTGGTAAAGGAGGAACTGCTTGAGTGTTTTTCCAGGAGCAGGAAATTAAAAAAAAAAAAAAAACAAAACAGGAAAAAGGAAGAGTATGTGCCAGGGAACAAAAGAACTACTCTAAAGAGTAATAAAAAGAAATCCCAGGATAACAGATGTACAGCAGCTATAGAAAGCAGTCAGTCTAAATTAGAAGAAGAGGTCAGAAGACTCTTTTAAGATTATCTTTTAGAAGAACAGGATACGATTTGTTCCATGGATAATATGATTAAAAACTGGAAGTTCTTAATAATATTGCAAAAGAGAGGAAGAGCAAATTGAAATTAAAACAAAGGAAATAAATATATAAGAAAGTCATAGCCCAAATGTGATACAGATGAAAATTGTGAGTGATTTTGAGTACTTAGAGGAGTAAAAGGAAAGAGAATTTATTTGACCTTGATGTGTGTAATATTCTAATAACAGCTGGGGTTTAATGCATTTTCCTTTTCTATGGGTCTATTCAATTAATGGGGCTTTCAATTAATTAGTATTAGAATTAATAGTAGTTGCATAATTATGTAGTAAATACTGTTTCTTAGGTTCTAAATTTACAATAAAGCACTGAATTTTCATTATTCTTATAGAATGGGAAGTATAAAGGTTATAAACCTTGACAATATGCATATGATGATACAGCTGATAGCTGTTAGAAGATAAAGAGAGAGAATTAGTTGAATAGTGCTTAAAAAATGTTAAGAAATAGTACCTAAGGTTAAAAGATCAAGAAAAAACTTTAAGTTTATAACTTTATAGGGCTAATCAGAGGAAAAACCTAAAAATAAAACCAATATACCTAGATCATGAGGAGTATGGGAAGATGAGGGCAAAGAAGACTGATATATGGGAACTAGTTCTTCAGTCGCTCAGTTATGTCCGACTCTTTGCGACTCCATGGACTGCAGCATGTCAGGCCTCCCTGTACATCACCAACTCCCAGAGTTTATTCAAACTCATGTGCACTGAGTCAGTGATGCCATCCAATCTCATCCTCTGTCATCCCCTTCTCCTCCTGCCTTCAATCTTTCCTAGCATCAGGGTCTTTTCAAATGAGTCAGCTCTTTGCATCAGGTGGCAAAAGTATAGGAGTTTCAGCTTCAACATCAGTCCTTCCAATGATTATTCAGGCTGATTTTCTTTAGGATAGACTGGTTGGATCTCCTTGCAGTCCAAGGGACTCTCATGAGTCTTCTCCAACACCACAATTCAAAAGTATCAATTCTTTGGCACTCAGTTTTCTTTATAGTCCAGCTCTCACATCCATACATGACTACTGGAAAAACACTAGCCTTGACTAGATGGAATTTCGTTGGCAAAGTAATGTCCCTGCTTTTTAACATGCTGTCTAGGTTGGTCATAACTTTTCTTCCAAGGAGTAAGCATCTTTTGATTTCATGGCTGCAGTCACCATCTGTAGTGATTTTGAAGCCCACTCCCCGCCACTCCCCAAAAAAATCTGCCACTGTTTCCACTGTTTCCCCATCTATTTGCCATGAACTGATGGGACCAGATGTCATGATCTTAGTTTTCTGAATGTTGAGGTTTAAGCCAACTTTTTCACTCTCCTCTTTCATCAAGAGGCTCTTTAGTTCTTTGCTTTCTGCCATAAGAGTGGTGTCATCTGCATGTCTGAGGTTATTGCTATTTCTCCTGGCAATCTTGATTCTAGCTTGTGCTTCATCCAGCCCAGTGTTTTTCATGATGTACTCTGCATATAACTTAAATAAGCAGGGTGACAATATATAGCCTTGAAGTACTCCTTTCCTTATTTGGAACCAGTCTGTTGTTCCATGTCCAGTTCTAACTGTTGCTTCCTGACCTGCATACAGGTTTCTCAAGAGGCAGGTCAGGTGGTCTGGTATTCCCATCTCGTTCAGAATGTTCCACAGTTTATTGTGATCCACACAGTCAAAGGCTTTGGCATAGTCAATAAAGCAGGAGTAGATGTTTTTCTGGGACTCTCTTGCTTTTTTGTTGATCCAGCAGATGTTGGCAATTTGACCTCTTGTTCCTCTGCCTTTTCTATAGCCAACTTGAACATCTGGAAGTTCATGGTTCACATACTGTTGAAGCCTGGCTTGGAGGATTTTGAGCATTACTTCGCTAGTGTGTGTGCAATTGTGCAGTAGTTTGAACATCCTTTGGCATTGCCTTTCTTTGGGATTGGAATGAAAACTGACCTTTTCCAGTCCTGTGGCCACTGCTGAGTTTTCCATATTTGCTGGCATATTGAGTGCAGCACTTTCACAGCATCACCTTTCAGGATTTGAAATAGCTCAACTGGAATTTCATCACCTCCACTAGCTTTGTTCATAGTGATGCTTCCTAAGGCCTACTTTTCTTTGCATTCCAGGATGTCTGGCTCTAGGTGAGTGATCACACCATCGTGATTATCTGGGTCATGAAGATCTTTTTTTTACAGTTCTTCTGTGTATTCTTGCCACCTCTTCTTAATATCTTCTGCTTCTGTTAGGTCTATACCATTTCTGTGCTTTATTGAGCCCATTTTTGCATGAAATATTCCCTTGGTATCTCTAATTTTCTTGAAGAGATCTCTAGTGTTTGCCATTCTATTGTTTTCCTCTATTTCTTTGCACTGATCACTGAGGAAAGCTTTCTTATCTCTCCTTGCTATTTTTTGGAATTCTGCATTCAAATGTGTGTACCTTTCCTTTTCTCTTTTTCTTTTCACTTCTCTTCTTTCCACAGCTATTTGTAAGGCCTCCCCAGACAGCCATTTTGCTTTTTTTGCATTTCTTTTTATTGGGGATGGTCTTGATCCTTATCTCCTGTACAATGTCATGAACCTCTGTCCATAGTTCATCAGGCACTCTGTCTATCAGATCCAGCCCCTTGAATCTATTTCTCACTTCCACTGTATAGTTGAAAGGGATTTGATTTAGGTCATACCTCAATGGTCTATTGGTTTTCCCTACTTTCTAGAGGCAATTGGCATCATAGCTAAACTGTAGAGAAAGTACACTGATAGAGCTGATATTAATCCAGTGTGATGGTTAATTTTATGTGTCAACTTAACTAGCCATGGAGTGCTCAGATATTTGACCAAACCTTCTAGGTGTTTCTATGAGAGTGTTTAGGGATGGTATTAGCAAAGTAAAGAGATTGCCTTCTCTAATGTGGGTGGGCCTCATCCTATCAGTTGAAACCCTGAATAGAACAAAATCACTGATCCTTCTCTGGATAAAGGAATATTCCTTCTGCTTGAAATAAGACTCTGGCTTTTTTTTTTCTTCTTTTTTTGCCTTTGCACTCAAACTGAGACATCAGCTCATCCTGGGTCTTGTGGCTGCCAGCCTTTAGACTGAAAACAAACAATCACTTGTTGACTCATCTTGTAGATCTGGGGACTTCTCAGTATCCATAATTACATGAGCTAATTCCTTATCATAAAGTTCCATCTATCTGTCTCTCTATCCATCAAGTCTATTGGTCATGTTTGTATCGGGAACCAATCAATACAACAAAAAATAGAGGTATTTGCATATCTTTTATGCAATACTAAGGTAAACTTTGGAGAAGGCAATGGCACCCCACTCCAGTACTCTTGTCTGGAAAATCCCATGGATGGAGGAGCCTGGTAGGCTGCAGTCCATGGGGTCGCTAAGAGTCGGACATGACTGAACGACTTCACTTTCACTTTTCACTTTCATGCATTTGAGAAGGAAATGGCAACCCACTCCAGTATTCCTGCCTGGAAAATCCCAGCCTGGTGGGCTGCCGTCTATGGGGTCGCACAGAGTCAGACATGACTGAAGTGACTTAGCAAGGTATACTTAGGGAGTACCACCAGAAGATCTACAAACCAGAATGAGAACTTCTATAGAATAGGACTTGAAGAAAAAGATTTAAATATGGAGACTAGATTTGTATGACATTATAATTTTACTTTCTTTTGTGAATGCATTAGTTTATAAAAATAGAGAAAATATATTTTGAATTTTATTCCTGAAATTTTTGAAATATTGTTTTCAACATTTTAATGAAAACATCACATAGACAGCCAGTCACAAGATGTCAAAGAGTATACTACCTGTATTTTCTTCTATGAGTTTTTGGTTTTATGTATTACATTTGAGTCTTTAATCAATTTTGTGTTTTTGTAAAGGTATAAAAAGTAGTATATTTTCATCTTTTTTGTGTAAGTTGTCCAGTTTTCCCAACACCATTTATTGAAGGAGTGTATATTCTTTCCTCTTCTCTTATAGGTTAATTGATCATATAAATATGAGTTTACTTTTGGGCTCTCTGTTCTGTTGTATTGATCTATGTGTCTTTTATTGTGTTATACCATACTTTTTGGGTTACTATAGCTTTGTAGCATAGTTTAATATGATGTCTATCTCCAGCTTTTTTCTTCTTTCTTAAGATTGCTTTGGCTATTCATAGCCTGTTGTGGTTCCACACAAATTTTAAGAGTATTTGTTCTAGTTCTGTGAAAAATGCCTTGGTTATTTTAATATAGATTTCATTGAATTCATAGATTGCTTTGAATGGTATAGACATTTTAACCCTTGTGCACTGCTGGTGGGAATGTACGTGGTGCAATCACAATGGAAAGCAGTGTGGAAGTTTCTTAAAAAATTAAAAATTGAACTACTATACAACCTAGCAATTCCACTTCTAGGCATTTATCCAAAGGAATAGAAAACATTTGGAAAGATATTCACTCTGCTGTTTATTGTAGAATTATGTATAATAGCCAAGATAAGGAAGAAATCTTTGTGTCCATTGCTGCATAAATGGATAAAGAAAATGTGGTATACAATTCAATATGTATATTGAATGTATATAATTTAAGAGAGTTGAACCTGAGGAAATACAGATTTCAGGGCGTTTTTGCTATATCACTAAGTGCTGTACATCACATTTAGCATAGTAACATGGTTCATGTATGCCCAGAGTCTTCAGTTGTGTCCAACTCTTTGCAACCCCATGAACTGTAGCCTGCCAGGCTCCTCTGTCCATGGAATTCTCCAGGCAAGGATACTGGAGTGGGTTGCCATGCCCTCCTCCAAGAGATCGTTCCAACCCAGGAATCGAGCCCATGACTCCTGCTTCTCCTTCATTGAGCCACCTGGGAAGCCCCCAGTAATATGACAGATTTGAATAAAAAAGTCAATATGAAAGTGTTAGAAAAATATGGGTTAGCAATATACCAGTAAGCATTAGAATAGGATGCATGAATGGAAACTGAAATGCTATAAAAATGTACAGTGAGCTGTTAATATGTGTATTTCTGATGTGGTACTTCTGTACTCAAGTCCAGAATGATTGTTGTCCTAGAGGTCATGGAAAAACTAGGAAAACTAGCTCCCTTGTGAATCTGGAAATCCTTAAATAATGGATTCCTAGTACTACCTGAGTAAGCCATAATATCTACTGGAGACATGGGTCTGCAAGTAATCTGGGGACCTCTTAGCCATTTTAGGCACCCAGGAAGCACGTGATGGATTTCCATAAGAAGAAACATCCTCAGGAAAATCCCAGTGTCATGCCCACCTGAGAAACTTGAATTTATAAGGAATATATGTGACCAAATCCTCTAATAAGCCTGATCAAGAAACCTACTCTGAAAGAGTTAATTGTTCATTCTTCCTAATTAAATGGGCAGTTCCATAATTAGTTTTTTTTTAATGCATTATTCTCCTATTAAGCCACATTGTATCCAAGTGCTATAAAGCAATGGCTATGTGGGGCTGGGGAAGTTTCGACAATTGCTATCACTATGAAGAGATATCTGTTAGGAACGTTTCACCTTAGATCCCAAGATTTGCACATCAGAAACTTGTCAAGCTCCATGTGAATGGGATTTATTATGATCTTGTCTTGTACCCTTGATTCTGCCTGTCCTGTCCTAGCATTGCTTCACCTTATAGCTCTTACATAGATGTCTAGTTTTCTTGCATCCAACCACCATTCCATTGGCCATAATTTCAGGGAATCAGGTCTTAGAAGTTGTGTTTAAACCATTTTTGAGGATGCTACTGAATTCCCTGTAGCAAAAGGCTAAAAGATGATTATAAATATAAATAATAATATCTGACTTTTACTATAAAAAATGTAGCATTGAGTAGCCTTCCTGAACACGGTCAACAATTATGTATGCTCTATGTTACTGTTCATGGTATTAATTCCTCACATCAATCACTTTACTCTCAAATTTCTCCTTACAATGTTTTCCACTCCTGTAGTTAAATTTGTGTGCCCTTTCTTATTTTATGGGACAAGGTGAAATTGAATATGGAAAAGAAGGCTGTTTGGGTAGGCAAGCATGGTAACATTGATTTTCCTTCATGGTGATATATCTGTTGTAGGTAGAGTGGTTACATGATCTAATCAAAATTCAAACTGAATGCAAGATCTTTCGAGAATTCAAGAACTATTGTAAAGAAAAATACTGCTTGGAAAATATCACTATTTCAGTTCCCTATTGTGTTTATAAGTTGTAAAATATATTTAAGAAATAGAGTAAATAAGTGTGAAAATTTTCCAGGTGAATCCTGTTTGGACAGCCATGGATTCTTTACTGCCTGAATCATCAGGGAAGCCCCAATCTTGTTTCATTAATGGTGCAAGTATCCAGGGGGTATAGCTCAGGGGTAGAGCATTTGACTGAATAATGCAGGTGTCCAGGCCTGAGACCAAAAGTATCTAAATGACATTCTCAACCAACTCCTATTAATCAAGCAACTACTGGAAGTCTATTAGTGTCTATCCCTAAAGCACTGATTCCCATGCTTGAGTCTTGGGTCTATGCGTGCATGCTAAGTCACCTCAGTCATGTCCTACTCTTTGTGACCCTATGAACTGTAGCCCTCCAGGCTCTTCTCCAAGGGGTTCTCCAGGCGAGAATACTGGAGTGGGTTGCCATTTCCTCCTTCAGGGGATCCTCTGGACCCAGAGATCAAACCCATGTCTCTTTACATCTCCTGCATTGGCAGGCAGGTTCTCTACTACTTGTGCCACCTGGGAAGCCCCTTGGGTCTATAGGTAACCCTGAAAATAACATTGTGCACAGAATAGCTATTTATAGCTCAAAATGTTTATTTGAAGCAGCACGCTTTCCTATAATTGTACAGGCTAACTAAAGCATAATTTATTTTTGGCTGGAGATAAATATATCAATTACAGTGGCAACACAAATGATCTCATAATAATTACAAGTCCCAATTGTATGAATTTGGGGCATATCTTATTGCATATTTCATTGATTAGGCCATGTATAATACAATAAAAATGGGAAAATGCAGTAACCCTTATTATAAAGTTGCTCAAATGTTATGGAGACTATTCCAAGGCCATTGAACACTGAAAAGCAGTGTTCTAGAGAGCTTTTATTTGTCTTAGCTTCCCAGATGCAAGGGTAGTGCCTTTGAACATGGGCTATTCTGTGGGCACTGGCTTCCTCCTTGACTCCTTCCTCAAACGCTCATGGGCAGATGGTATTTTCCAAACAGTATTTCTCAAAAATCACAATTTCATATTAAAAATGTAGATGGATCTAAGAAAATGGCATAATGATGATGTGATTAATTATTTTGAAGAAAATTCATGCTTTCATAGAAGCCTACTTCAGATGAAGCATAATTGTGGTTCATTAGACGCTGAGGAAACTATTGCCACAGAGTAATAGATGGGCTGCTGTGCTCCCATGTTATTTTAGAACATGAACAGAGATACAAAAATATAAAAGAATAACTTCTTTTCAGGGAACTCTTGCACTTTTATTTAGTCTTACACTTTTACTAAGACATTTCTGCTATGCTTCCTTTTCATTAATAAAGAGGGATGGCATATTAATATAAAACAAACATTTTGGAAAACTGAATTTCTTTGTACAATGTAAAATACTGTGGTAAGAATGCCAAAGCTGAAGCTTCTTATGTGCCTGTTTCTTTTCATTAGGGTTCTTTGAAGCAGTGGCCATCTTTCTAAATTTAACTCTAAGCTTAAAATGAGGAAATATTGCTTAAAAAGAAAGTAATAATGGAAACAAAAGGCCTGCTTCAATGTATAACAACTCTAACTCCTAAGCACATGATCACCATCTATACATCAGCTAACCTGAAATTTCAAAGTGTCCTCTGTCTTCTGTGTGAAAATAAAATTGTTGGTTGTCTTATGTTCTTGTTTATAAGCTTTTTATTTTGGGATAGTTTTATATTTACAGAGGATTGCAAAAGTAGAACAGAGGGTTCCAATATACCCTTCACCTCGCCTCCTCTAATGTCAATATTTTACATAACTATGGTACATTTGTCAAAACTAAGAGATTAACATTGTTATATTACTATAACTAAACTCCCGAGTTTATTTGGATGTCCCAGCTTTTCCACTAATGTCCTTTTTCTTTTCCAAGATCCATTCAAGGATACCACACTGTACTTACTCATTATGTTTCCTCAGCCTTCTTTTCTCTGGAACAGTTTGTTTTTCATAATCTTGACTCTCTAATGGAATTTATTATGTGCTATATTTAGTTGGCCTATAAGATTTTATTTACCAAATATTCAAAGCAGATTTTTTTTCTTTGTTTTTGATTTTCAAACCTTTCTTTCTCTCTATAGATCCAAATTCCTTTGTACTCATTTAGATCAATATAGTTTATTTGTTTGGTTGTATTTTTTTGGTATATTCATTATTTCATTCTCAGCCATGCTCGTCCTTCCCCCACCCCTGTAATGTTTAATAATTTGCACCCTATAAAATAGTGGAAAGCTGTCTTCTGTTTAAAGTTGTGGACCAAAAGAATTTCTCTTCAGAGAGAAAAGCAGCTGTATCCCAAAAAACAACAACAAAAAAGGGACAATTATTAAAGTCTACCCCAGAAAATAGTGAACAATAGTGAATATTGTAAAGAGCTGTCAAAAAGAATTTGAGTATGGCAATAAATTTCCATTCCAAAGAAAAGTTGGTGTAAATCAGTTTGAAATTGTCCAGAGATCTGCTCAGATATTGCCTGACTCCACTTTGTATAGCATAAAGGGCACATGTGGTGATATTTATACACAGAGCTATGGTATTTTCATAAATGCTCTCAGTAGGCTCCTCTGTATTTTGGCTTGTATTTGGCATACTATAAGCCAGTTATTGCAGACCGCATGTGACATGCAAGATGGGGAAACTGACCCTGTGGTTCTCTTTCTTTCATGAAGTTGGCTTTATTGAACCTTTAAAGATATCTAACGTTTTAAGACCATCGTTATTACTATTTCTCAAACTACAGGTTTTTTATTTTTTATTTTTTTTGAGAAACCACACAAAAAAAGTTATGTGACTTTTTTCATGAAGTTTAGCAGCAAGGAAGTAGTTCTTTTCCCCCACCCCACCCTATTGCAGATGGGTAATGTTGTTATTAGCATTAAACCAGTCATTGATTCGGAAACACTACATTGATGATAATATGACATTTTCCCCAGACAAAGGCACCATTGATTTCCTTAATGAGACCAAAAGCAGATAAAGTCCTGGGTCAGAACCAATCAATAGGACATGTTTTGTTCATATGTGGTCCAAAGCAAGAGTCAGTTGAACTTAGCAATACTTTAGTAATGATTGGAGTAATAAGAGTGTAATGGCAGCCAGTATTTTATAAGATGAAAATATTTTATCTTAATAATTATTCTGTGATCAGTTAATCTAAACTTTTTACGCAGACAAATTGATACAAAGAAACCTAGGAAATCATGTCTTCAAATATGTTGTATCTCAGGACCCTTTTGTTTTCAATTCAATGAACACACATGTCCAACGACTTTGATTTCCTCCTTGAAGCAATTTCCTTCTAAGGAGGTACATTCACTCTCCCTTGTGCAATTCAGTTCAGTTCAGTTCAGTCACTCAGTCGTGCCTGACCCTTTGTGACCAAATGGACTGCAGCATGCCAGTCTTCCCTGTCCATCACCAACTCCCAGAGCTTGCTCAAACTCATGTCTACTGAGTCGGCGATGCCATCCAACCATCTCATCCTCTGTCGTCACCTTCTCCTCCTGCCTTCAATCTTTCCCAGCATCAGGGTCTTTTTCAGTGAGTCAATTATTTGCATAAAGTGGCCAAAGTATTGGAGTTTCAGATTCGGCATCACTCCTTTCAATGAATATTCAGCACTGATTTCCTTTAGGATTGACTGGTTGAATCTCCTTCAGTCCAAGGGACTCTCAAGAGTCTTCTCCAATACCACAGTTCAGAAGCATCAATTCTTCACCATTCAGCTTTCTTTATAGTCCAACTCTCACATCCATATGTGACTACTGAAAAACTGTGGCCTTGGATACATGGACCTTTATTGGCAAAGTAATGTCTCTGCTTTTTAATATGCTGTCTAGGTTGGTCATAACTTTCCTGGCAAGGAGTAAGCGTCCTTTAATTTCATGGCTGCAGTCACCATCTGTAGTGATTTTGAAGACCCCCAAAATAAAGTCTGCCACAGTTTCACTGTTTCCCCATCTATTTGCCATGAATAAGATCAGATGCCATGATCTTAGTTTTCTGAATGTTGAGCTTTAAGCCAACTTTGTCACTCTCCTGTTTCACTTTCATCAAGAGGCTCTTTAGTCCTTCGCTTTGTGTGATAAGGGTGGTGTCATCCACATATCTGAGGTTATTGATATTTCTCCTGGCAATCTTGATTCCAGCTTGTGCTTCTTCCAGCCCAGTGTTTCTCATGATGTACTCTGCATATAACTTAAATAAGCAGGGTGACAACATATAGCCTTGATATAGTCCTTTTCCTATTTGGAACCAGTCTATTGTTCCATGTCCAGTTCTAACTGTTGCTTCCTGACTTGCATACACATTTCTCAAGAGGCAGGTCAGGTGGTCTGGTATTCCCATCTCGTTCAGAATTTTCTGCAATTTATTGTGATCCACACAGTCAAAGGCTTTGGCTTAGTCAATAAAGCAGAAATAAATGTTTTTCTGGAACTCTCGTGCTTTTCTGATGATCCAGCAGGTGTTGGAAATTTGATATCTGGTTCCTCTGTCTTTTCTGAAACCAGCTTGAACATCTGGAAGTTAACGGTTCACATATTGTTGAAGCCTAGCTTGGAGAATTTTGAGCCTTGTTTTACTAGCGTGTGAGATGAGTGAAGTTGTGCAGTAGTTTGAGCGCTTTTTGGCATCGCCTTTCTTAAGGATTGTAATGAAAACTAACCTTTTCCAGTCCTGTGGCTATTGCTGAGTTTTCCAAATTTTCTGGCATATTGAGTGCAGCACTTTCACAGCATCACCTTTCAGGATTTGAAATAGCTCAACTGGAATTCCATCACCTCCACTAGCTTTTTTCATAGTGATGCTTCCTAAGGCCCATTTGACTTCACATTCCAGGATGTCTGGCTCTAGGTGAGTGATCACACCATCGTGATTATCTGGATCATGAAGATCTGTTTTGTACAGTCTTCTGTGTATTCTTGCCACCTCTTCTTAATATCTTCTGCTTCTGTTAGCTTCATACCATTTCTGTCCTTTATTGAGCCCATCTTTGCAGGACATGTTCCCTTGGTAGCTCTAATTTTCTTGAAGAGATTTCTAGTGTTTGCCATTCTATTGTTTTCCTCTATTTCTTTGCACTGATCACTGAGGAAGGCTTTCTTATCTCTTCTTGCTCTTCTTTGGAACTCTGCATTCAAATGGATATATCTTTCCTTTTTTCCTTTGCTTTTCACTTCTCTTCTTTCCACAGCTGTTTGTAAGGCCTCCTCACACAGCTATTTTGCCTTTTTGCATTTCTTTTTCTTGGGGATGGTCTTGATCCATGTCTCCTGTACAATGTCATGAATCTCCATCCATAGTTCATCAGGTGCTGTATCAGATCTAATCCCTTTAATCCATTTCTCACTTCCACTGTATAATTGTACGGGATTTGATTTAGGTCATACCTGAATGATCTGGTGGTTTTCCCTACTTTCTTCAATTTAAGTCTGAATTTGGTAATAAGTTCATGATCTGAGCCTCAGTCAGCTCCCAGTCTTGTTTTTGCTGACTGTATAGAGCTTCTCCATCTTCAACTGCAAAGAATATAATCAACCTGATTTCGGTGTTGACCATCTGGTGATGTCCATATGTAGAGTCTTCTCCTGTGTTGTTGGAAGACGGTGTTTGCTATGACCAGTGCGTTCTCTTGGCAAAACTCTGTTAGCCTTTGCCCTGCTTCATTCTGTACTCCAAAGCCAAGTTTGCCTGTTACTCCAGGTATTTCTTGACTTCCTATTTTTGCATTCCAGTCCCCTATAATGAAAAGGACGTCTTTTTTGGGTGTTAGTTCTAGAAGGTCTTGTAGGTCTTCATAGAACCGTTCAACTTCAACTTTTTCAGCATTATTGGTCAGGGCATAGACTTGGATTACTATGATATTGAATGGTATGCCTTGGAAATGAAGAGATCATTCTGTCATTTTTGAGACTGCATCCAAGTACTGCATTTCGGACTCTTTTATTGACTATGATAGCTACTCCATTTTTTTCTAAGGGATTCTTCCACACAGTAATAGATATAATGGTCATCTGAGTTAAATTCACCCATTCCAGTCCATTTTAGTTCGCTGATTCCTAACATGTCGATGTTTACTCTTGCCATCTCCTGTTTGACCACTTCCAGCTTGCTTTGATTCATGGACCTAACATTCCAGGCTCCTATGCAATATTGCTCTTTACAGCATTGGACCTTGCTTCCATCACCATCACATCCACAACTGGGTGTTGTTTTTGCTTTGGCTCCGTCTCTTCATTCTTTTTGGAGTTATTTCTCCACTGATCTCCAGTAGCATATTGGGCACCTACTGACCTGGGGAGTTCATCTTTCAGTGTCCTATCTTTTTGCCTTTTCATACTGTTCATGGGGTTCTCAAGGCAAAAATACTGAAGTGGTTTGCCATTCCCTTCTCCAGTGGACTACATTTTGTCAGAACTCTGCACCATGACCCGTCTGTCTTGGGTGGCCCTACACAGCATGGCTCATAGTTTTATTGAGTTAGACAAGGCTGTGGTCCATGTGATTAGATTGGTTAGTTTTCTGTGATTGTGGTTTTCGGTCTGTCTGCCGTCTGATGGAGAAGAAGAAGAGACTTATGGAAGCTTCCTGATGGGAGAAACTGACTGAGGGGCAAACTGAACGTCTGTACTTGAACACAAAAGCCCTATTATTGTCACATTTTTGGTTATCACCTAGGAGCTCACAAGGAAAGACTAAGATAGAAGTCATGTATGAGAATTGAGGCTTCAGTGGCTATAGATGAGAGAAAATTAGGAATTGAGAAAAGGTAGAAATTGCTTTTTCACATTTGCAGAGTGTGTGCTAGTTTAGGACCTGTACAAGATGCACATCAAGATAAAACTAAAAGTTCAAGAATTTTATCAGAAATGACTGTGGGAGAGAAAGTGCAACAGGGAGCTTCAAAAGCCTGGGGTAGCCATTAGATTAGATGCAAATCTGATCCTGGAGGCAAAAGGAGAAAAGGTTGGGAAGAAGTGCCTTAAATTGCCATGCATCCTAATAAAGGTTTTACAAGGCTGTTTGAGAATCACTGTCAGTGTCAACAATATGAAACCTCATGCCTATGCCTACCATGCTCAGTAAGAGCCTGTGGGAGAGCATGGCCTTGGTGCCAATGTGGCAATGGATTTTAGAGGGTAGCAACCAAGATTCTTAGTTATTTACTGTCTCTGTAGTTGGGAGACTAAGAACTACATCTTTATGACCACCTCGGTGTGTTTCATCAAAGTGACCTGATGCTCACTCTCAAACCATAAAACTGACTCTGACTTAAATTAGTTTTAGACTCTGGGAATGGAATTGATTCTCTAAGGAGGAATGAAATAATCTACCATGGGAAGGGGAGAATGAATGTGGAGGTTAGAAACAAGTTTGAATTTGGCAGCTACTTAGGATTGTCAAGAGTTTCTTCATTTTAGTTTCTCTGTGTATATAGGCAGTTCCTATGTTAAGTGATTTTGCAGTTCATTATCCAGTGTTATTTAAGAAGGTTAAAAAGTTCCCTTCCTGTTTCTTTTTTTAAAATTTTCACTTCAATTACCAAGATGTTCTGTACAATATTTTGTATGTGTACACCTCTTTTTATGTATCCCCATAAGATGTACATTTCAGGCTTACATTTTCCTATAAAAGCAGACTCAGACTTTCACAATATACAGTGAAGGGAGAACGCTATTCTTTGTAGCAGACTCATCACAAAAGTTTCATGATCAATGTATAACTTAGTTGTATCAGTCAATTCTCACAAATCATTTAGATGGCTATTATAACAAGAATATTTATGCAAGTTACTTAAATATTAATAAATAAATCCACAATGTCATAAGAGAAGGTTCTACTAAATTGTACTTTAAAGATCATCACCTTTTCTTGTCCCATCTCCTTTTATCATCTTAGGGGAAGGATAACAGGAAAAAGCAATTTCTTAAACACAAGGAATAGCCAGACTGGCACAGTAATACTTGAAATTGCCTTGAGTAATACTGAAAGCAAGTGAACTTCTACTGATTTTTTTATGTATTGACTCCAATGCTGTAATGTGAAAATCCTTAAACTATTTATGGGATGAAGCCTTGTAAGAACTTGAGGTTAGGAAAATATGTCATTCTTGTGTTAATGTTCCCACTGACACTCATATTGCTCAATTAATTTTTTTACTTAATGAATTTTCCTATTTAAAACTTTCTCTCTGGTCCTTTTCAATTGGTGTAACTTATTTTCTATGTATGTGTGTGTGTTTAAGCTAAAATGAGTCAGATTCAGTTAGCCAGTAATGAAGTTTTAAAAGTTACCAGCCTAGTTTTCAAAATGCTTAGGATCAGGTTTTCTTGATGATGTAGCTGTTGCTGAGGGAGCAAGAAAGAAGAGTTGCTGGCAAAAGGTGTGAAAACCAGGGTTGGTAAGTTTTAGTTGACACAGACTCCTTACTGAAGGTTATTCCCTAAGCTGCCATCTAAGGTATAGGCCATCTGTTCATGCTTTTCTCTTTTCTCAAGCCAAAGTTACAAGGAATAAGAATGATAAGACACAGCACAGAGCAGAAGATAATAAATGATTATTAGTGAGTAAAGATCTAGCCTGCCACCCTCACCTACTTTTATCCTCCCATCGAGGTGTACCAGAGATAGTATTCTGTTTGTTTTTGTTTTCAGTATATTTAGAGGATGAAGGATCAAAAAAAAATAGCATATTGATGATTTACATGTTTCATGGTCGTTGAGAGTTCTATCAATCACAAAGTTGGTGTTTTCTGACTTAGAATTTATTAGATGTGGGGCTTTCAGCTTCTACTTATCTTCAGAGAGCTTAGCAACCACCCACATTCTTTCTGACTTTGCCTTCATTAAAGACAACACCTGTGGTAGCACAAACCTTTCCTGTGTTGGCCTTCCTTCCCAAACTGAAAATAAAATAAGGTTTTAGGGTATATCCCATGCCATATAATTAGTGTTCCTTTCACTTAAGTGGAGGATGTGCATTCCTAAGGCCTTGTGAAATGAACAGCACTCAGTTCACTAGAATATGCTCAATCCACTGAAATTCCCCCAGAGATTATTGCAGTTGTAAATAGAGTGAGTCACAACTCTCAGCACCCATATGCATTGTGAATTGGTTGCTCTTCTCAGTGAGGAGTAGAGTCTATTTCTATACACTTTACGTTTAGGCTGGCTCTGTAACTTGCTTTGATTAATTCACTTGCTTTGAGTGTGGCGCAAGTGACTGTGCAAGTTCTTGAGCTTCTTGTAGCTTGTATTCTTACTCGTTAGAATCAGCCTGCAAAGAAATGAGACCAGCCTCTAGAGAATGAGAAGTCAGATGAAGAAGAGTTAAAGCTTCCCAAGAGATAGACAGCCCTATCTGCCTCGCATGAATGAGGCAGCCTTGGGCTCTCCAGCCCCAGCTGAGCCATCAGATGACTGCAGCTATATGAGAGATCCCAAATGAGGCTACAGGGAAGGCTCGCTTTGACAACCTACACAATTGTGAGAAGTACATAATAAAGCATTGTTATTTTAAACTGCCAAGCTTTAGGGTGGTTTTGATAACTGATACGATCCCAGATAGAGAGCAGTCAAGGAGGATGGCTTTCACCGCCATAGTCTAAGACAGAGACAAAACCCAGACTGCTGCTGTGTAGTTTTAAGATTTGTTTTGTGTTTTCTCAAAAATGTATGTAATTTTGAATTCTGTCCAATGATAGGTTTATTTTGACCCAGAAATAAATATAAGAAATGGATGTTCAAGAAAGATATGTTTTATTTACTCTGTGGCAACATAACCCCAGGCATACCTCTTTATTTCAGTTTGAATATTACAGTATTTCCAACATATATCTACTGTAATGCAAAATATTGGGAAAGAAGGTATCCATCCCTTGTAGTTTAGCCTAAGTGTTGTTTCTCTCATCATTTATGTGATAAGCTCTCCCTCAGTTTCTTCTTTGGATCCTAATTATTATCTAGTTATTGTCAGTGTTCATAAGAGACCTCAGTGATGGCCTCCAAACCTGTTTTGGTCAGTTCTCTACAAACCTCAGGCTTCTTTTTTTTTTTTTTTTGCTGAAAACAAGGTGACCTGTTCATTGTTGTTGTTGCTACAAGCAATTAGTTGTTGCCTGGCAACCAGTTAGCTTGTAAGCTTCCTAAAGCAGGAGGGGTTGCTAGGTATTAAAGATTGCTTTACAGTTTTTTTCTTTTTCCCAGAAAAGGTTAGACTTATCCAAACATATCCTAGGTTTGGAAGTTACCCTGGAAGCATCAGAGAAACAAAGAGAAAGCCAGGGGATGACCTGATCTTACAATAAGCAAATTTCCCCAGTTCTGCTATTACATTATTAAAATGCACCCATACTGGTTGGTAAATAGCCACTGCTCTGATTCAGCTGGGTGTTCCCATCCCCAGTCTACTCACTGCTTCTTCTGAAGCAAACTCTACCCTCTGCTTCCAAAGAGTTAGGATCTGGAATCGTAAGACTCTCCTTCAGAACTCTTGCTTCAGCCATTCTTATTAAACATTTTTAATTTCACCCTGAAAATGGCCATATTATATAGTTCAGTATGGTTTTTATTTGAGTAATTGGGAAACAGATAAAAGAAAGTATGAAATAATAAAAAGAGCATGAGACTATCAGTAAAGGGTCTGGTTATAGTGTGACTTTAGAACTAACCAACCAAATAAATGCAATCTGCTCTATCATGTTCACATCTGGATCATGAAGGAATTGATCTATATGATCCCTAAAGCCATGAGAAGTGCAAATATTTTTATGAGTCTTGGTAACAATCTCTATATTTCAAGCTGAATTACATCCTAATTTAGAAAACATGTAGTATTTAATTAAAATAAAGCTTAAATTGCAATGCCAGTGTGTGGCATAAAAGGCAAGAAAATAACCAGAAGCATTCTGCTAGTAGAGATTAATTATAGCCCTTTGAGAGAAAATCAGAAAGCTTTCATAGGCAGTAGAATAAAGTGAAAGAAATGAGTGTTTGTTATTGTATATTGGTTCTATTTTTAGGCATATGGCTCTGAAGTGATTTTATAATTGAATTTATTACAAAACTAATTGTAAAATGACAGGCTTTATTATAAGAGTTTAATCTAGTAATAGTAAATAACTTTTCCAGAAGAGTGAGATGATGCATTTAATAGCTACTGCATCCTGACAAAATATTTGGAAATAAAACAGTGTGTCTTGCTTATTATGAATATTTCATTTAGAGAATATCTTTTGATTCCTCTACATAAAACAATAGTGATAACTAAATGGAGTTTTGTTTAAAAATGTTTGAGGCTGGATGTCAGCAAAATGGCAGGCTAGGAAACTCCAAGTCCTGTTCCTCCTTGGAAATATCAGTAAACAACTAGAAATTGGAGAACTAACTTTATAGGAGTGCAAAAAACAAAGGTCTACAGAAGCCAAGTGAATGCCCCATCAAGAAAACCACCCTATGAAATGGTAGGAAATTTCATGGCATTTTTACTTAAACCTATCTCACCGCATCTCATGGTATGGTTTTGTTGGTTTTGTTCTTGAGGAGGTGATAGCTGAGTTCCCAGTTCTCTGCTTCATTGATTCAGCCATGACAAAATAGACTGGGTGGCTTAAGTAACAGAAGTTAATTTTCTCACAGTTATGGAGGTTAGGAGTGTGAGGTCAGAGTGCCAGCATGGTCAAGTTCTGGTCAGGACTCCCTTCTTGGTTTGCAGACAGCTGCCTTCTCTCTGTGTCCTCAGATGCAAGACAGAGAGGGAGCAAGTTCTCTGGTGTCTCTTCTTAGGAAGGCATTAACCCTATTGTGAGGGCCCATCTCCATGATTTTATCTAAATCTAGTTACCTCCCAAAGTTCCACATTCAGATACTATCACTTTAGTGGTTCTGTATTTTTTTTTAATTTTTTCATTTATTTTTATTAGTTGGAGGCTAATTACTTTACAATATTGTAGTGGGTTTTGTCATACATTGACATGAATCAGCCATGGAGTTACATGTATTCCCCATCCCGATCCCCCCTCCCACCTCCCTCTCTGCCTGCTCCCTCTGGGTCTTCCCAGTGCACCAGGCCCGAGCACTTGTCTCATGCGTCCAACCTGGGCTGGTGATCTGTTTCACCCTATATGATATACATGTTTCTATGCTGTTCTCTTGAAACATCCCACCCTTGCCGGTTCTGTTTTTGCCAACTAAATTTGGGAAGAATGCAAACATTCAGTCTATAATACTACCTTGAACTGGAGGGAGTGAAGCACAACTTATTTGCAACATTCTAACTTGTCCGGGGACTGGCTGAAGGATTGGTCTCTGTCTCTCCTAATTTGGAAAATAGCAGTGAGTACCGCTTGTGAAAGATGCAAAGAGACTATAGATCTGCAGTCTCCAAGGACTAGAGATTGCAGGTAGGGACATTAATAGACTGGCCCTGAAGAGAACCTGGAATGAGACTCTTTCAGAAATTAGGACATTCAAAAGCATCTAGGAACAATACCACATATAGGCTCAGGTAAGATGCATACTTGGGAAAGACCTGAGCTAATTCCAAGGTTTCGAGCAAGTCCTACCTGAAGGGGTGCCCTGAAACAGAGCTAATTTGCAAAGGCTGAGAAAGGTGCATGTTTTTTTTTTTTTCAAATGCCCACTTTTCAACAACAACAACAACAACAAAATCACATGGCATAGAAAGGAACAGTAAAATCTGATCCATTAAAAGGAAACAAAAGCAATTGACAGAAACCATCCCTGAGAAAGATGTATTAATATTTACTAGAATAAATAGCTAAAGTAAAATATGGGTGAAGAACTAAACAAAATCAAGAAAATGATATATGCACAAAATAGGAAAATTAACAGAGATAGAAGTTATCAAAAGGAACCAAACAGACATTGTGGATCTGAAAAATAGTATAATTGAATTTAATTGTTCATTACAGAGGTACAACAACAAATTTGAATAAGCAAAAGAAAGAATTAGCCAACTTGAAAACAGAACAATTAAAATTATTGAGTCTGAAGAACAGAAAGAAAAGAGATTGAAGAAAAGTAAACAGTCTAAGGGATTTCTGAGAGAAATCCCTCAGAATCAAGGAAAAGAGACAAAAGGACAGAGAAGCTATTTGAAAAGCAGTGGCTGAAAATTTCTCAAATTTGTGGAAACACATGAATCTACAAATCCAAAAATTTCAATGAACACAAAGTAGGACAACTTAAAGGGACCCATGCTGAGACACATTGTAATAAAATTGTCAAAAGCCAAGGACAAAGAGAATGCTGTAAACAGAAAAAATCAACTTGTCACATAAAAAATTCTCAGTAAAATTATCAACAATTCTTAGCAAAAGTTTTGAAGGACAGAAAACAGTGGGATATACTAACAGCGCTGAAAGAAAATAATTTCAACCAAGAATTCTGTGTCTGGCAAAACTATCCTTCAAAAAATGAGGGGAAGGCCCGGGAGCCGAACCCCGAGGCCCGGGCGGCGGCCCCGGAGCAGTCGTCGCCCGTCAGGCCGCGGTGCATTGTAGTCTTACGGCGGCGGCGCGGTACCGCGCAGCGCTTCTCCGGGTGGCGCGGCGGCTTCGGAGGCTCGGCCGCCTGGCAAAGACTTCCTCAAGACAGAAAAATGGAGGAATCTGTAAGCCAAATGCAGCCACTGAATGAGAAGCAGATAGCTAATTCCGAAGACGGATATGTGTGGCAAGTCACTGATATGAATCGGCTACACCGGTTCTTATGTTTTGGTTCTGAAGGTGGGACTTACTATATCAAAGAACAGAAGCTGGGCCCTGAGAATGCTGAAGCTTTAATCAGATTGATTGAAGATGGCAGAGGATGTGAAGTGATACAGGAAATAAAGTCCTTTAGTCAAGAAGGCAGAACGCAAAGCAGGAACCCACGCTCTCTGCCCTCGCCATTTGCTCCCAGTGTTCTGACATAAGCACCAAACAAGCCGCCTTCAAAGCTGTTCCTGAAGTTTGTCGCATCCCTACACACCTTTTTACTTTTATCCAGTTTAAGAAAGATCTAAAGGAAAGCATGAAGTGTGGCATGTGGGGTCGTGCCCTCTGGAAGGCTGTAGCAGACTGGTACAATGAAAAGGGTGGCATGGCCCTCGCCCTGGCAGTTACAAAATACAAACAGAGAAATGGCTGGTCTCACAAAGATCTGTTAAGACTGTCTCATCTTAAACCTTCCAGTGAAGAACTTGCTATTGTCACCAAATATATTACAAAGGGCTGGAAAGAGGTCCATGAACTGTATAAAGAAAAAGCGCTTTCTGTGGAGGCTGAAAAATTATTAAAGTATCTCGAGGCTGTAGAGAAAGTGAAGCACACAAAAGATGAACTGGAAGTCCTTCATCTGATAGAAGAGCACAGACTGGTTAGGGAACATCTCCTAACAAATCACTTAAAGTCTAAAGAGGTATGGAAGGCTTTGTTACAAGAAATGCCTCTCACAGCATTATTAAGGAATCTGGGAAAGATGACAGCTAACTCAGTGCTTGAACCAGGAAACTCAGAAGTGTCTTTAGTATGTGAAAAGCTGTGTAATGAAAAACTGTTTAAAAAGGCTCATATACATCCATTTCATGTTTTAATTGCGTTAGAAACTTATAAGACAGGTCATGGGCTCAGAGGAAAACTGAAGTGGCGCCCCGATGAAGAAATTCTGCAAGCTTTGGATGCCGCTTTTTATAAAACATTTAAGACAGTCGAGCCAACTGGAAAGTGTTTCTTACTGGCAATCAATGTCAGTGCTTCTATGGACCAAAGAGTTTTGGGTAGTGTACTCAATGCAAGCACAGTGGCTGCAGCAATGTGCATGGTTGTCACACGAACAGAGAAAGATTCTTCTATAGTTGCTTTTTCAGATGAAATGGTACCATGTCCAGTGACTACAGATATGACCTAACAACAAGTTTTACTAGCTATGAGTCAGATCCCAGCAGGTGAAACTGATTGCTCTCTTCCGATGATCTGGGCTCAAAAGACAAATACAGCTGCCGATGTCTTCATCATATTCACTGTTAACGAGACCTTTGCTGGAAGTGTCCATCCTGCTACCGCTCTGAGGGAATATCGAAAGAATATGGATATTCCAGCTAAATTGATTGTTTGTGGAATGACATCAAGTGGCTTTACCATTGCAGACCCAGATGACAGAGGCATGCTGGACATGTGTGGCTTTGATACTGGAGCTCTGGATGTGATTCGAAGTTTCACATTAGATATGATTTAACCATAAGCACCAGCGCAATCTAGGTGAAATGGCAGTGGACCCACTGCCATCAGTGATCTCGCTAGAAACATACAGCTACTTCCCAGCTAATCTTAATCCACTGAAAGAAGTCAGACAATGGTACAGTATGTGCATAATGGAAAGGTTACCTTACCAAAAAAAAAAGGAAGGAACAATAAGATGAGCCCAAAGTTCTTTCTACTAAACTAGCTTTTGGTAAATAGCTTCAGAATACACTGTAGCCCCCTCTGCCTAACAGAGAACTTCTTGTTGAGACACTGTAAAATAGTCAAACAGTTCTGCTTTGGTGAATGATCACATTTGTACTTAAAAGAAGTGAGAGCCAAAAGTGTAAGTAGTCCTATATCATGTCATTTGTTTGAGAAATGCCTTTAAGTTTTCTTAAATGTTTTCATTGGTAAAGGACAGCTTTGATAATGTCCAAATAATCTGAAATGCACTGGACCATATACTGTGATTGATTATGAAACTCCTTGAAAATCTTTATACCAAGGGCATAAAACAACAACCAAGACATTTGCTTATGAATGAGTTTTACAAATTGCTTTAACAGTTTTCTCCAATCACATAGATAGCAGCATTCTCAGTCACTGAAAAAGATGCTCTGTTTCTGAGGGTTAATTTACACTTACAGGATTGTTTACCATTAACCAGAAACATAATGGAAACCTTTGAGAAGAGAAACTAAAGTTTGTGTCAGCTGAGGAAGTCTATTTGTGTTTGTTTTTGTTTGTTTATTGCTGTGAGGGGCATGACTTGATGGTTTCCTGTGGCTTATACCAACATAGCCATGTGTAGGGACACATTTTTTTATATGTTTCATCTTATGAGAACATAAGATGTTTCAAGCATTTAACTTCCCCTACTCATAATCTGAAAAATATGACAAATAAAATCTGAACTATAACCATAAAAAAAAAAATGAGGGGAAAATTAAGATAGTCCCAGGTAAACAAAAGCTGAGGGTAGTTTATTACCACTAGATCTGCCTTATGAGAAGTGCTGAAGATACCATTCAGTATCTCAAAGTCATATAAAATATAAAGATTTCCAATAAGAGTTAACTATGCATAAACAAACAAACCATTGTTATTATAATTTTGGCTTATAACTTCACTTTTTATTTTCTACGGAATTTAAAATACAAATGCATTAAAGAAATTATTAATCTTGGTTAATGAGTACACAATGTATGAGAATATAATTCCTGCATCAATAATCTAAAGTTGAGGTGGACATATGTTATGAATAGAGAAGACTTGGCATCCATTCAGATTAGATTGCTATAACTTTAAGATTTTATTGATATATGTAATCCTCAATGTAACAACTAAGAAAATATCTAAGGGATATACATGAAAGGAACTGGGAAGAGAATCAGGTTTTCACCTGTGTGAAATACCTAAAACAGTCAAATCCATAGAGACAGAGGTAGAAAATGCTAAATTTTTGTTATATGTGTTTTACCATAATTTAAAAACTAGACAAAAGTCATAAAATGAGTGATCTACAAATGAGAACCATTATTTTGGGAACATTTATTATGAAAGCTAGTGGCTTCATACTTTTCATAATACATTTCCATGCATACTACTCTGTAAATTTAATAATCTCATCTGGTAAATGTTTTATCATGAGGAAAAAGATCAGTATATCAAGCCTCAAAAACTTAGCAACTTTCACTTATGGTGTTATGATATGGACATAACAAAAGCACAAGATATTAAGAAGAGGTGGCAAGAATACACAGAAGAACTATATAAAAGAGATCCTAATGACCCAGATAACCATGATGGTGTGATCACTCACCTAGAGCCAAACATCCTGGAGTGCTGTGAAGTAAGGTGAGCCTTAGGAAGCATCACTAGGGACAAAGCTAGTGGAGGTGATGGAATTCCAGTTAAGCTATTTCAAATCCTAAAAGATGATGCTGTGAAAGTGCTGCACTCAATATACCAGCAAATTTGGAAAACTCAGCAGTGGTCACAGGGCTGGAAAAGGTCAGTTTTCATTCCAATCTCAAAGAAGGGCAATGCCAAAGAATGTTCAGACTTCTACACAATTACACTCATCTCACATGCTAGCAAAATAATGCTCAAAATTCTGAAAGCTAGGCTGCAACAGTAAATGAACTGAGAACTTCAAGATATTCAAACTGGATTTAGAAAAGGCAGAGGAACCAGAGATCAGATTGCCAATATCCATTGGATAATAGAAAAAGCAAGAGAATTCCAGAAAAACATTTGCTTCTGCTTCAATGACTATGCTAAAGCCTTTGACTGTTTAGATTACAAAAAACTGTGGGAAATTCTTCAAGAGATGGGAATACCAGACCACCTTACCTGCCTCCTGAGGAATCTGTATGCAGGTCAAGAAGCAACAGTTAGAACCAGATATGGAACAACAGACTGATTCCAGATTGGGAAAGGAATATGTCTGTCAAGGCTGTGTATTGTCACCCTGCTTATTTAACTTATATGCAGAGTACATCATGTGAAATGCTGGGCTGGATGAAGCACAAACTGGAATCAAGATTGCCGGGAGAAATATCAATAACCTCAGACATGCAGATGACACCACCCTAATGGCAGAAAGCAAAAAGGAACTAAGGAGCCTCTTAATGAAATTGAAAGTGGAGAGTGAAAAAGTTGGCTTAAAATTCAGCATTCAGTGATTCATATCAATGTATGACAAAACCCACTGAAATGTTGTGAAGTAATTAGCCTCCAACTAATAAAAAAAAATAATAAAAAAAAATTCAGCATTCAGAAAACAAAGATCATGGCATCTGGTCCCATCACTTCATGGCAAATAGATGGGGAAACAATGGAATCAGTGAGAGACTTTATTTTCTTGGGCTCCAAAATCACTACAGATGGTGACTGCGGCCTTGAAATTAAAAGACGCTTGCTCTTTGGAAGAAAGGTATGACAAACCGAGAGAGCATATTAAAAAGCAGAGACATTCATTTGCCAACAAATGTCCATCTAGTCAAAGCTGTGGGGTTTCCAGTAGTCGTGTATGGATGTGAGAGTTGGACCATAAAGAAAGCTGAGCGCCAAAGAATTGATGCTTTTGAACTGTGGTGTTGGGACTCTTTTTTTTTTTTCCATTTATTTTTATTAGTTGCAGGCTAACTACTTTACAATATTGTAGTGGTTTTTGTCATACATTGACATGAATCAGCCATGGATTTACATGTATTCCCCATTCCGATCCCCCCTCCCACCTTAGAAAGATGGTAACGATAACCCTATATGCAAAACAGAAAAAGAGACACAGATGTACAGAACAGACTTTTGGACTCTGTGGGAGAAGGCGAGGGTGGGATGTTTCGAGAGAACAGCATCGAAACGTATATTATCTAGGGTGAAACAGATCACCAGCCCAAGTTGGATACATGAGACAAGTGCTCGGGCCTGGTGCACTGGGAAGACCCAGAGGGTGTTGGGACTCTTGAGAGTCCCTTGGACAGCAAGGAGATCCAACCAGTCAATCCTAAAGGAAATCAACCCTGAATATTTATTGGAAGGACTGATGCTGAAGCTGAAGCTCTGATACTTTGCCCACCTGATGGAAAGAACTGACTCATTGGAAAAAACCCCGATGCTGGAAAATTTGAAAGAAGGAGGAGAAGGGGATGACAGAGGATGAGATGGTTGGATTGCATCACAACTCAATGGACATGAGTTTGAGCATCCTTCAGGAGTTGGTGATGGACGGGGAAGCCTGGCATGTTGCAGTCCATGAGTTCGCCATGAGTTGGACATGACTGAGCAATTGAACTGAACTGAACTGAACCAAAGTGAACTTTTCATTGGTCTGATTAAAAACCCACTCCTCCTTTAACTTCACTGAATAAAGAAAGACATTAAAGGGGAGTGTGTTTAGAAAATTCAAGATAAACTATAAATTTAATATGTGGTTGGAATATATTTAGAAACAAATCACAGCATGTGACTATTAATTCTAAATGTTTGCATATGAAATAATCACTATTGTGAAATATTCTATTTATTTCCAGAAATAAAAAGAATTTATTAATATAATTGGCTTTATTCAAGACCACTCTAATTCATGACCTAGTTTTTGCTTAAATGGGAATTATCCTCATGACTGATGTGGTGGGGCTCCTCACCCCATAAATGCTCTTTTTCCTGTGTGCACTACATTGTACTTCCTAGCTTCTTTTGTGATTGGAAGTAATCATATGAAGAGTTATAGGCAATAGATTGTAAGAAGTAATAAATATTATGGTCTGGCCTCTAAAATCCCCCTATTGGTATATTCCATCATTGTTTTCTTCTAGCTGTCAAAATAGAGATGATGTCCAAAGTGACCTTGGAAACCACCAAGGTGGCAGAACCTCTGTTACCATGCATCTGTGAATGACTGTAGAATAGTATTTTCCTACCCACTCATTCACCCATCCAGTACTGTCTCTGGATCATGAAATACACTTCCATTGTGCTTGAACATTATAAATTTGTGGTCTTATTTGCATAGAACTTAGTGTAGTCCAACTAACATAGTTAAAATAATAATACCAATAAGAATTACTAGTATTCTACACATTATTGTTAATACCCATTATTGTTAATTATTGTTACCAATAATTGTTAATTAATAATAGATGTTTCATCCTATGTTGTTCTTAAAGCAAAATTATAATAAGTATTGATGGAGAAAATAAGGTTATAGGCTCTTTTGAAGGGTATATCAGTTAGGATGAAAATGATAAAAGACCAAAGTATAAAATTCACAAGGTTTAATTTTTATTTACATCTAATTTAACCACTGGGATGTTGTCTTAGTCAGTTTGGTGAAATTATTCTAGACTGGGTGGCTTAAACGGCAAACAAATTTCTCACAGATCTGGAGACTGGGAAATCAAAGATCAGGGCACCAGCAGATCTGGTGAGGACACTACTTTTGCTGGTTTGTAGATGACCCTCTCCTGCATCCTCATGTGGAGAGCAGAAAGGGGAAGCAAGCTCTCCTGAGTTTATTCTTTAAAAAGGCACTAGTCCCATCATAAGGGCTCCACCCTCATGACCTAATTACCCTTATAGGCCTCATCTTCAAATACTATCACATTGAGGATTAAAGTTTCAACATATAAATTTTGGAGAGACGCAAACATTCAATCCATAGCAGATGTCAATTCACAGATGGGGAGGTCTTTTTATTTATTTATGTTGCTTTAGTTCTTAGCAGAATGTCTTGTATGTGGTATGCTTTAATAAATATTTGAATGAATAAATGAACAAACAAATGAACTCTTCATAGGACCTCGGGATAGAATTCTTAGCCTTTTGATACCTTAGGTCCTCTTATATGAAAAGTTTCTAATCACTTCAAACTATGGTGATTACAGTGAGACAATATTATTTAACCATGTTCTACAAAGCATTTTGTTTAGAGCTAAAAACCTTCTAAAGGAACCAATTTTAAAATAGTCTAGAATGTGTATCTAATTGTGTTCATACTTCTAAATTATAGTACTGTCTATTTGTCATTGTAGATCTTTGTAAATCATTATTTCATAAAATAGAATACTCTTTCAACATCTTTGTTATAAGCTAGAATACTTCTTCTTGGAGAGGTTACTATTAATTATATTTTCCTTACAATGACATTTGATATCTTTGCCTCCTTAATATTTTATAATTAGGTAGTTTAAGGCTATGTAAATCCATATACTTTGCATAAGAATTATAAATCAAGATTGGTGAACCATGAAATGTCTAGTTTTGCACAATGTTTATGAATAATAAAGGGAAACTGACTGACTTGTGTACATTCAGCTTGCAAAACATCTGCCAAAATGTCACACAAGGTGTACTTCTGAATAGATATTAGGTTTCCTAGTTCCACTGAATTCTCTTATTGAAAGCTTTTATAGGATGTGAACAGATGCCTAATTTGCTAATCTGTTACAAAGAAAACTAGGATTATGAGGTGTTGAGTTTGCCTCTCTTATTTTGTTTTTGAAAAGATAAATGAGAAATAGTAGAAGTGAGAACTTACTATTTTGTGAAATTTTGAAGAGTTACATACTTATTCTTTTAAATTAAGCAATGCCAATGTATTTTTGGAATCTTTTTGGAGAATATTTTTGTGCTTCTTACCATTTGTCCAGTTCTCTTGTGGTTTATATTTCAATAGGCCCTTCATTTCTGAGTAGCACTCTGGCAGCTGCTTGGTTCTTGTTAATGAATTCATTTGGATGCATATTCTTTCTTAGTTAATACACTCAGAGCTTTCTCTTTGTGAAGTAATTCTTCTAATTTTGTTTGCCTATCTAGGTTGTTAGTTGTTGCTGATAACAGCTTCCTGAAATACGCTGCCTGACAATTTTGGATTAATAAAGATCGGATTGCATATGGTGACATTTTCAGTCATCTTACAAGCAACTCATATTTACAGTTTTAAGCTGGTAAGGGAATAGTCTGTCAGATTCCAAAGAAATTGTGCTTCAGTTTTAAGACTTTCTTACTGATATCAACAAGAAAGATTTTCAAATAGTTCATTGGTATTGCATCCTGAAGCCAGCACCTTATTTTTGTAGAGTCTTAGAGGTGTCTGCATAGATGGCTTTTTCTTTGTGTGTGGACTTAGCTAACTTCTACTCATCCGTTAAGAATCTGTTTGCAAGGCAGGAGACCTGGGTTCAAGCCCTGGGTTGGGAAGATACTCTGGAAAAGGAAATGTCAACCCACTCCAGTATTCTTACCTGGAGAATTTCATGGACAGAGGATCCTGGCAGGTACAGTCTATGGGGTCGCAAAGAGTTGGACACGACTGAGTGACTAACTCTCACTTACTTACCCTTTAGGATGCAGTTCAGGTACTATCTTGTCCCTAAAGACTTCTCCAAGCCTTTGCTGAGGGCCAGAAGCCCCTCTTACACTACTCACTAGTGTTTGCCTCATCACAGCATGTTACCCACTGCCACAATTACCTGTTTATATGTCTAATAGCTTTGGTCACTAGAAACTAGATTCTTGAGTGACAGTGATATGTCTTTCTTATCTAGGAACTCCAAAGCTTGATACCTGATAAGCATTTAATAAAAGTTTACTGAATAAAGAATAGTGTGATTGCAATTGTTTAGAGCTGTTTAGTATCTATGCCTCTTTTGTGTAGAATATTTATAAATTATGTTTCTGATTATTGAGTGTTTTAGTAGAGTTGTTTGGAAAAGCTTTTTGAAAGAGTTTTTCAAGTTGCTAGTTAATCACTTTGGGTCTTTTTTCACCTACATACTAATATCTTTGAGTGAAGAGGTTCCCCTTCTTAGGCTAACTCTGTAAAATTATTCCTGTTGTGTCTCACTTTACTCAAATGACTTTGAATGGTCCCCTGGGTCTTGGAAGTTTTATAGTATGGAAGTGATAACTTATAACCTGAAAGCTGTTTTAAACATACAAAATCACATTGTGTAGCTTTTATGAAACTAGTATTCCTCAGGAAATGGTATATATGTTTATAAGGTTGATGTCCTGAAATTATGTTTCCAATAATACAATGTATAAGATTCAAGTTACTGAATGCAAGCATTATTTTAATATATGTTTGTGATCTAGTAATGACCCATTAAACTTAATTCATTTGTTAAGATTAAACCATTAGCTGAAAGGGAAATTTTAATTCTTTCATTTAAAAAAAATACTGGCTGAGCTGGGTCTGCTGCTTATAATACTGAATGGTGAGATAAGAACATTAGTTGGATATTTATCATACCAAGCATCTCGGTACATCCGCAGGTGGTGTGCAGTGGTAACGAATCCACCTGCTAATGCAAGAGATGAAAGAGTGGGAGACGACGGAGGGCAGACACACACACACACACACACACACACACACACCAATCATTTTACATGTTCTTGTTGTTTAATTGCTAACTCTTGTCTGTCTCTTTTGCAGCTCAGTGGACTGTAGCCCATGAGGGTCCTATGTCCTTGGGATTTTCCAGGCAAAAATAGTGGAATGGGTTGTCATTTTCCTTCTCCAGGGGATCTTCCTCACCCAGGAATTGAACCCAAGTCACTTGTGTCTCCTGCACTGGCAGGTGGATTCTTTACCACTGAACCACCTGGGAAGTGTGCACCTTTTGTATATCGTCTAATGTAAACCTTATGATAGAGCTATGAATTTCTGTCTCCATTTTATAGTTGAGAAAATTGAGCATGATAGAGGTACATTTCGTGCTGAGTTTTGCAGAGTTAGTCAGTAATAAAGTGTGACTTTGAAACCAAATATGCTTGAGACTAATTGGCAATAGATTTGGTACAATAGTTGCTCTTGGAACTTTAGACACTGACCAATTTAATTTGTGTACTAAAATTCCCTTTGATAGTCTTGTAAAGCAAAATAATATATCATTGTTGAAAGAGTTCACAGGTACTATAAGGGAGATTATAACCTTATTATGTATAACAAGAGTTTGTGCAGGTTTGTAAAGAATAATTTAACATATTTCTTTTGTGTTTTTAAAGTTTGTTTTTTCTCTATTAGTTTTTTTTTTTTTTAAGAAAATGACTCACTCAAGCACAGATACTGCTTCTCTTGTTGGTGCTTGAACATGGATAAACTGACATCTCTGATTAGGTTTTCTTGAATATAAGCAGTTTTGTTTGTTTTTTTTTTTTTTTGCTAGTAGAGTTTATCATGAGATAATATACAAAGAACATTTATACCATTCTTCACTGGATACATGTGAAAAATTGAAAGTAAGAAGTATCTGATCTTATAATGAGTGACTGCTAACATTTTGGAAGCTTTTCTAATAGGATGCAAAGTTACTAAATGATAGGGAGAGATATCTTTTAATGAAACACCTGAGTATGGATACAGTGCACATTTTGTTTCTTTATGGAAAGCAGTTAACAGTAGTGCTGTATATAATGAACATTTCCAAAGATGCTAAATGAATGTAAATTAGCTACAACTACATAAATGGGTAAAGATAGCCCTCAAGTTATAGATGAAAAACAATCTGCTGGATTAACCCATGTTTCCACAGCTATTAAAGCCAGGAGGAGGGAGTCACTGTAAGCATTAACAATTTATATCTCATCCCATTTGCAAATCACAAGATTACCAGTCACCATCCCCCAATTATCTCTACAAGTGGTGCACCAATTTAATATATCAAATAGGATTTAAAGAAGCAGTAGTAAATAAAACAACAAAAATAAAAATCTATAGGAGCTCTTTTCATCAGAAGAGGGGAGCCCTAGTACTAAACCCTTTCTTCAGGCCTGATCCAGTAACAGTAATCCCAGTGGCAGAGTTGTACTTCACTTAAAAATTTTAATTATTTGTTTTTCTTTTGAAAATGTAAATTGTTCATATGACAGCTTCCATGGTATAAAAAGCCATGCCAAAAAGTAAACCTTTCTTCCATTCTCTTGTTTCTATTACCCAGAGGCAACATCATTACAGATTTGAGTCTCTTCTCAGATTATACCTTTATTTTAAATAAGGGAGTGTTTCTGAGTGCTCTGTAATGTATATTTCCCCATGGAGCATATTGAATGCACTTTCCTATTCTATGCTGCACCTTTAGAGTATACGTGGAATTAAAAATTAAATTTGCCCAGCAATTCTGTCATCATATGCTTAATATGATATGTAAATTCTTGGCATCTCTGCCCTTTGTGGCCTCAGCTGCCTGAGAACTCCCATACCAGCAGCAGAATGAATGACAGGTCAGATCCAGCAGTGTGTGTTTAATTAGCTTTCACTGAGCTAACATGAGAAAAAGAATAAATCTTTGTTGTTAATAAAGCCTCAATTTGCTTACCCCAAAATTATAGCACCTTTCTGGAAGCTAGGTGATTTAGAAAGAAAATTTTGTCATGTATGTGGAAAGATTGAAGGCTCTATCTCATAAACTGATTACAGAATTTTCATAAGACTGGGGACACAGAAACTCTTGAAGGGCACAAAAATACCTTGTGTGTACCAGGGTCCAGGGGAAGGGAGTAGTGACCCCACAAGAGACTGAGCCAGACTTTCCTGTGTGTGCTTGGGAGTCTCTGGTGGAGGTGTGGATTGAGAGTGGCCTGCAGCAGGGTCGGGGCACTGCCAACAGCATGCTGGCGTAAGTACTTTTGGGGGAGGTCACCATTATGCCATTGTTCTACCATAGTTTGGCCTCAGGCCAAACTAGAGGGAGGGAGCACAGCTCCACCCATCAGCAGAAAATTGGATGAAAGATTTACTGAGTATGGCCCTGCCCACCAGAGCAAGACCCAGTTTTTCCCCCAGCCAGTCCCTCCCATCAGGAAGCTTCCACAAGCCTCTTATCCTCATCCATCAGAAGGCAGACAGAATGAAAGCCAAAATCACAGAAAAATAACCAAAATAATCACATGGGTCCCAGCTTTGTGTAACTCAGTGAGACTATGAGCCACACCATGGAGGGCCATCCAAGATGGAAGGGTCATGGTGGAGAGTTCTGACAAAACGTGGTCCACTGGAGAAGAGAATGGCAAACCACTTCAGCATTCTTACCTTGAAAACCCCACAAACAGTATGAAAAGGCAAAAAGATATGTCACTAAAAGATGAACTCCCAGGTTGGTATGATCCATTATGCTACTGAAGAGCACAGAAATAGCTCCAGAAGGAATGAAGAGGCTGAGCCAAATCAGAAACAGTGCCCAGTTGTGGATATGTCTGGTGGTAAAAGGAAAATCTGATGCTGTAATGAACAATATTGCATAGGAACCTGGAATGTTAGGTCCATGAGTCAAGGTAAATTGAAAATGGTCAAACAGGAATGGCAAGAGTGAATATCAACATTTTAGGAATCAGTGAACTAAAATGGACCAGAATGGGTGTATTTAATTCAGATGACCATTATATCTACTACTGTGGGCAAGAATCCCTTAGAAATGGAGTAGTCCTCATAGTCAACAAAAGAGTCCAAGGCAGTATTTGGCATAAGCTCAAAAACGACAGAATGATCTCAGTTCATTTCCAAGGTAAATCATTCACTATCACAGTAATCCTAGTCTATGTCCCAACCACTAATGTTGAAGAAGGTGAAGTTGAATGGTGCGATGAAGACCTACAAGACATTCTAGACATAAACCAAAAAAGATGTCTTTTTCATCACAGGGGACTGGAATGTAAAAGTAGAAATTCAGGAGATGCCTGGAATAATAGGCAAGTTTGGCCTTAGTGTACAAAATGAAGTAGGGCAAAGGCTAACAGGAGTTTTGCCAAGAGAGTGCACTGTTCCAACAACACAAATGTCTTGTTCCAACAACACAAGAGATGACTCTACACATGGACATCGCTAGATGGTCAATGCCTAAATCAAATTGATTTTATTCTTTGCAGCCAAAGATGGAGAAGCTCTATACAGTCAGCAAAAACAAGACTGGGAGCTGACTGTGGCTTAGAACATGAACTCCTTATTGCCAAATTCAGACTTAAATTGAAGAAAGTAGGGATGCCACTAGACCATTCAGGTATGACCTAAATCAAATCTCTTATGATTATATAGTGGAAATGACAAATAGATTCAAGGGATTAGATCTGATAGACAGAGTGCCTGATGAACTATGGATGGAGGTTCATGACATTGTACAGGAGGCAGTGATCAAGACCATCCCCCAAAAGAAGAAATGCAAAAAGGCAAAATGCTTGTCTGAGGAGATCTTACAAATAGTTGAGAAAAGAGAAGTGAAAGGCAAAGGAGAAAATGAAAGATATACCCATTTGAGTGCAGAGTTCCAAATAATAGCAAGGAGAGATAAGAAAGCCTCCCTCAGTGATCAGTGCAAGGAAATAGAGGAAAACGATAGAATGGGAAAGACTAGAGATCTCGCCAAGAAAACTAGAAATAACAAGGGAAAATTTCATGCAAAGATGGGCACAATAAAGGACAGAAACAGTATGAACCTAATAGAAACAGAAGATATTAAGAGAGGTGGCAAGAATACTCAGAAGAAATATACAAAAAGATCTTAATGACTTGGATAACCACAATGGTGTGATCACTCACCTAGAGCCAAACATCCTGGAGTGTGAAGTCAGGTGGGCCTTGGGAAGTATCACTACAAATAAAGCTAGTGGAGTTGATGGAATTCCAAACGACCTATTTTAAATCTTAAGATGATGCTGTGAAAGTGCTATACTCAATATGCCAGCATATTTGGAAAATTCAGCAGTGGCTACAGGACAGGAAAAGGTCAGTTTTCATTCCAATCCCAAAGAAGGGCAATGCCGAAGAATGTTCAATATACTGCACAATTATATTCATTTCACATGCTAGCAAGGTCATGCTCAAAATCCTTCAAGCTAGGCTTCAATAGTACATGAACCAAAAACTTCCAGATGTATAAGCTGGATTTAGAAAAGGCAGAGGTACCAGAGATCAAACTGCCAACATTTGTTGGATCACAGAAAAAGCAAAGGGAATTTCACAAAAACATCTACTTCTGCTTCATTTACTATGGTAAAGCCTTTGACTGTGTGGATTACAACAAACTGTGGAAAATTCTCAAAGAGATGGTAATACCAGACCACCTTATCTACCTCCCGAGAAATCTGTATGCAGGTCAAGAAGCAACAGTTAGAATGGGACATGAAACAACAGACTGGTTCCAAATTGGGAAAGGAGTATGTCAAGGCTGTTTATTGTCACCCTGCTTATTTAACTTGTATGCAGAGTACATCATGTGAAATGCTGGGCTGGATGAAGTTTAAGCTGAAATCAAGATTGCCAGGAGAAATATCAATAACCTCAGATATGCAAATTGCACCACCCTAATGGCGGAAAGAGAAGAGGAAATAAAGAGCTTCTTGATGAAGATGAAGGAGGAGAGTGAAAAAACTGGCTTAAAACTCAACATTCAAAATACTAAGATCATGGTATCCATAACTAGGATTATGGCATCCGGTCCCATTACTTCATGGCAAATGCAGAGAAAATGAAAACAATGACAGGCTTTATTTTCTTGGGCTCCAAAATCACTGTGGGCAGTGACTGTAGCCATGAAATTAAAAGACGCTTGCTTCTTGGAAGAAACCTATGACAAACCACAGTTCAGTTCAGTTCATTTCAGTCACTCAGTTGTGTTGACTCTTTGTGACCCCATGGACTGCAGCATGCCAGGCTTCCCTGTCCATCACCAACTCCTGGAGCTTGCTCAAACTCATGTCCATTGAGTCAGTGATGCCACCCAGTCATCTCATCTTCTGTCGTCCCCTTCTCCTCCTGCCTTCAATCTTTCCCAGCATCAGGGTCTTTTCAAATGAGTCAGCTCCTTGCATCAGGTGGCCAAAGTATTGTAGTTTCAACTTCAGCATCAGTTCTTTCAATGAATATTCATTCAGGGTTGATTTCCTTTAGGATTGATTGGTTGGATCTCCTTGCAGTCCAGGGGACTCTCAAGAGTCTTCTCCAACACCACAGTTCAAAAGCATCAGTTCTTCGGCGCTCAGCTTTCTTTATAGTCCAACTCTCACATCCATAAATGACTACTGGAAAAACCATAGCTTTGACTAGACAGACTTTTCTTGGCAAAGTAATGTCTCTGCTTTTAAATATGCTGTCTAGGTTGGTCATATCTTTTCTTCCAAGGTACAAATGTCTTTTAATTTCAAGGCCGCTACTCACCATCTGCAGTGATTTTGGAGCCCCCCAAAATAATTATATCTCATTTAAAAAAAATTTGTATTTTCTAATGAGAGTTGATGTTGACCATCCTTTTATGTACTTGTTTACCATTTGTAATTCTTTCTTTGATGAAATGTCAGTTCAATCGATCATTTTAATTAATTAATTCAGTTTTTTTATTGCTACGTTTTGAGAGGTCTTTAGATATTCCAGATACAAATCTTTAATCAGATCTGTGATTAGCAAATATTTTCTCTGGGAAAGTATTGTCTCATTCTGTAACTTTTTTTTCATTTTGTTTATAATGTATTCTGCAGAGCAAGCATTCTTAATTTTGATGAAATGCAATTTATCAATTTAATGAAATGTTATGGATTGTGTTGCTCATGCCATATCTTAGAACTCTGTATAGTTCAAGGTCACAAATGTTATCTCTAGAAGTTTTATAATTTTAGGATTTAAATGTAGTTCTATAATGTCTTTTTAATTAATTTTTATACATGGATTGAAGTATTGAGCAAAGTTTATTACTTTGCCCCCAAATACTGCCCAGTCTTGGTTACTGTGGCTTTATAACAATTATTGAAACCCCAGATCTAAGGCAAATTTGTTTTTCTTTTTCAAAATTGTTTTATCTACCTTAGATCTTATTTGTATGAGAACATTAGAATCAATTTCTGAATCTCTATAAAAGCATGCTATGATTTTATTGGAATTACATTGAAACTATAAATCAATCTGGAGGAACTGACATATTTCATTCCATGCACATAGAAATTCCCCCGTTTGCTTAGGTCTCAATCTTTGCTCATTGTCACCATACAGGTCTGTTATGCCATTTGACAGATTTACCCCTAAGGATTCTTTATTTTTAGTATTATTGTAAATGGCATTAAAAGTTCAATATTGATTATCCTTTGCTAGTATATAGAAATATAATTTGTATTTGTATATTTCTTGTATCCTTCAGCCTTACTAGTAGCTTTCTTTTACATTCCATAGGATTTTCTGTACAGTCATTATACAGTCTGAAATTATAGTTTACTTCTTCCATTTATAAACTGTATACCATTTATTTATTTTTCTTGTTTCCTAAACAAACTTAGAATCTCTAATGTGAATTTCATTTGAAATGCTGAGAATAGTGACGCTTGCCTGTTCCTGGTCTGAGGGGAAAAGTATTCATTTTATCTAATTTTTTTCAGCTGTAATGATATTTTCATTTTAGTTTGGCAGTGTTTTAAACAAGTCATTCCACCATCTTCTGACTTGCTATGGAGCTAACCTATAGTCATTTCTATCTTTGTTTTTCTCTACCTATTTCATCTTTTTTCTCTGGCTGCTTTTAAGATTTTTCTTTATCACTATTTTAAGCAATTTGATTTTGGTGTGCCTCACTAGTAATTGTGTGTTTGGGATTAAAAGAGCTCCTTGGATTTATAGGCTTTTCATTTTCATTAAACTTGGATATATTTGAGTCATTAGGTCATCGAATATTTTTCTTACCCCATCCTTCTTCTTCAAAGACTCTCATTACAATTACATGTGTATACTTCATCAGTTGTCTTACAGCTCACTAACTTTCTTCCTTCTACCCTGGGGAGCTTTTATTCTACTTTGAGGGTAGGAAATTTAGTTCTGATTGATTTTTTCTTTGCCCTAATTCTCCTTAGAAGGAGGAATATGAAACTTTTGAAACTTAAAAAAAAACATATTTTTTTATAAGTTCTTGAAGTTTGTATGTTACATCAGATTATTATACAAACAGAGAGGAGAGTTAGAATTGTTTCTGTGAATTTGTTTTCAGTCTCTTTTTCTCTCTGATTTTCTTTTTGCTAGTTTTCTATTTACTATGTCTTCAAGTTCACTAACCTTTTATTCTGTAATGTCAAATTCACTGTCTCATACTAGTGTATTTTTTTTAACTCTACACATTGTGTTTTCATTACCCTACACAATCAAACTGGAAGCTTGATTTGTATATTTTTAATATCTCCCATGCCACTGCATTTTACAGATAAGGAAATGGAGACACAGAGTAGACAAGAAATTTATCCAAGATTTGAGCAATTAAGAAGTGGCTACCAGGATACAAATCAAGGATACAAATTGACTTTTAATCAATACTTGTGTCCTTATTTTAAATGGGAAATCACTGGCCCATACTAATCTTTTCTAAAGCATTTAGACAAATGCTTGGTGGATAAAAGGATATTAGAATGTTTTCACAGTTGTTATCAGTGTGGTAAACTATTGACAAGCTACAACACTTCTTCATGATAGAAAACTCATATTACGACTCTGCTTAAAAACTGTCCCGTTTTGCATATAGGGCTATTGTTAGCGTCTTTCTAAATTCCATATATATGTGTTAGTATACTGTGTTGGTCTTTATCTTTCTGGCTTACTTCACTCTGTATGAGAGACACAGATGTACAGAACAGACTTTTGGACTCTGTGGGAGAAGGCGAGGGTGGGATGTTTCGAGAGATCATCATAGAAACATGTATATTATCTAGGGTGAAACAGATCATCAGCCCAGGTTGGATGCATGAGACAAGTGCTTGGGCCTGGTGCACTGGGAAGACCCAGAGGGATCGGGTGGAGAGGGAGGTGGGAGGGGGGGATCGGGATGGGGAATACATGTAACTCCATGGCTGATTCATGTCAATGTATGACAAAAACCGCTACAATACTGTAAAGTAATTAACCTTCAACTAATAAAAATAAATGTAAAAAAAAAAAAGTCCCGATCCTTTATCATCAACACAGGTTTTTCCCACCCCTTTTTTTCTTCCTTCTATAATAGAATTTTCTAACTGTATGTGTCCTTGAATAATGAGTAGAAGGTAGGTTGGATGGTGGGCCAAATAAAGTTGTAGGGTACAGACACCCTGCTTGATGGGCAGTGGGTGAAATGCTGCTGACAACCATCAAAGAAGAAGTTTACCAGATACTAGTAAGAAGAATACATATTATGACTTCTTGTACCATGGATAAGGACTGGGCAATTTTCAAGGGCTTCTTTGGCTCCATGAGGCTTCTAGAGTTGTTGCACGTAGTGACACAACCCCAGATAGAGCCATTCTTATCAGTGTCTATGTGAGTACTAACATCCCAGACCAGTGGAGTTTACAACCATTAGAAGGGCATGCAGCTGCCCTTTGGGGCTACCAGGTAGGTTACAGAATGATGATTTAAATGGAAACTCAGCTGAGGGCAGAGTGGCCTCTGCCTACTAATTTTTCTCACTGCAGCAGGATCTCTTACTATCTTAAGCTCTATCAAAATATCACCTCTTATAACCCCTTCCTCCCTTCCTGTTTGCTTAATTTCTCCTCTTTCTACACTGGGGAACTTTTATTCTATCTTAAGGGCAGGAAATTTAGTTTTAACTCATCGGTTCTTTCTTTGCCATAAGTCTCCTTAGAGGGTAGACTTTTGAAACTTAAAAAAATACTTCTATATCCTATGGTGAACAGTCTTTTTTGAGGGTGTATGCTACAACATCAGATTATTATACAAATAAAGAGGAGAGTCAGAAATAATGGAAAAGGGGAAAAAGTATCAGTTTTTATTTCTGTCTCCCAGCTAGACAGTTTTATATATCTGTCTCCCCAGCTAGACCATGAATGCCTCAAGCATAAGGAGCATGTTTTTACAAACAAAGGGAATGGATTTAAGTGCATATAGGTTTACTCAAGATAAATTGTAAGTTCTCTCCATTTCTCATTAGTTATTGCTACACTAGAGGAAACTCTTTTTCTATTCATGCATCCTGCACAATTTTATCCCTGAAAATTGTGTACCAGACTAATATAATAATTCATTTCTGTGCTACAGAGGTGATTTACTTTATAAGGCTAATATTTGTTTCCCTAGTCTTAGGAACTGGTATATTATTTTTTCCCCTTTAACCCTGACTATAACATAGCTATTTATATTGAGTCTCATTGTGCAAGCCCCTGAGAATCATATCTCTGGATTCTGTTAAGTGGGTAACCTATCTCATTTTGTTGTTGTTCAGTCACTCAATCGTGTCCGACTCTTTGCCACCCCTTGGACTGCAGCATGCCAGGCTTCCCTGTTCTTCACTGTCCCCAAGAGCTTGCTCAAACTTATGTCCGTTGAGTCAGTGATGGCATCCAACCATGTTATCCTCTGTCATCCCCTTCTCCTGCCTTCAATCTTTCCCAGCATCAGCATCAGTAAACCTATCTCTAAACCTATCAGTAAACTGTTTAGTATCATCACACTTTTTCTTGTTTTAAAAATATCTATTCCATATGTTCAGATATGTCCAGGCAATTATATTTAAAACAGTACTGGAGATCTAGTGAATTGGTGGACATTTTATCTTGTTTATTTGGACTTACAGTTCATAGCTAAAATGTAGATTAAAGAAAATAATGTACAAATTAGAATATGTAAAAATTATAATTAGTAGCCATCATCTACTATGTATAGATACAAAGCAACATTCAAAAAAATCTCCTTTGAGCTTATTAATTTCAGTATAAGAACTGTGGATTCACATTCTAAAGACTCACTTAATAATGGCAATTGAATACATTCATTTTGTGGTTTAACTTCTCTTACTGAACCAAAAATAAACAGGGTGCTAATGTACAGCCTTGAACTACTCCTTTCCCAACTGAGTACCAGAATATTTAATGCCTTTAAGTTGTGGTGCCAGAGAAAACTCTTGAGAGTCCCTTGGACAGCAGGGAGATCAAATCAGTCATTCCTAAAGGGAATCAATCCTGAATATTCATTGGGAGCACTGATTCTGAAGCTCCAATACTTTGGACACCTTATGCGAAGAATTGACTCACTGGAAAAGACCCCAGTGCTGAGAAAGACTGGGGGCAAGAGGAGAAGGGAGTGACAGAGGATGAGACGGTTGGGTGGCATCCCTGACTCCATGAACATGAGTTTGAGCAGACTCCTGGAAATGGTGAAAGCCAGGGGAGCCTGGTGTGCTACAGTCCATGGGGTCTCACAGAGGCGGACGTAACTTAGCGACTGAACAACAACAACAACTAATGAATCAGGTTGGGTCCACTTACATGAAGTAAAACCAACCTACTGACCCTGGGTTGTGGTGAAGGAAAGTGTAGTGTTTTTCACAGGGCCAAGCAAGGAGTCTAGGACTGCTAGTGCTCAAGAAAGACCAAAGTTCCCAATGAGTTTCAGCAAAGCATTTTTATTATTTTATTTTATTTATTTTATTTTTTTTTTCAGCAAAGCATTTTTAAAGGCCAGGTGAGGTGGGACATCCCAGGGTATATGATCAGCTTGTGTACAGTCCTCTGATTGGTTGATTGTGAGATAACAGGGTGGTGTCACAGGGTTTAACATTATCAATCCTTAACCAGTAGGTCTGGGGGCTAAGCATTCATGGTCATCAAGTAGTTAATTTCTTCCATTTGTTGGGAGTTCTGGCATCCGTGGCTCAGACGGTGAAAGTGTGGGAGACCTGGGTTCGATCCCTGGGTCAGGAAGATCCTCTGGAGAAGGCAGTGGCAACCCACCCCAGTACTCTTGCCTGGAAAATTCCATGGATGGAGGAGCATGGTAGGCTACAGTCCATGGGGTCGCAAAGAGTCGGACACAACTGAGCGGCTTCACTACACTTCACTTCTTCACTAGCATCTGTAAAGTAACTGAAGAAATGTGCATCAAATACTATCATCAAGTTGTCAGAGAGGAGCTACTGCGAGGAAATGGGGGAGGGGTCTGTGCCGGGAAGACCCCACGGTGTCCTGCTGCTTTACTGCCAAGATACCTGTTTTCTTGCCTTTATGGTGGGCATTGGATTGGATCAATTGTGGGCTCGCTATTTTGCGTGCATATTAATACAGGAAAAATTATCCTTTGAAACAAAATAGAAATTTTATTAGTTTTTTTTTTTATCAGAAAATACAATCGTTGTCTCTCAGTCATGTCTAACTCTTTGCAACCCTATGGACTGTAGCCTACCAGGTTCCTCTGTCCATGGAATTCTCCAGTCAAGAATATTGGCATGGGTAGCCATTTCCCTTCTTCAGGGGATCTTCCTTGACTCAGGGACTGAGCCCAGGTCTCCTGCATCGCAGGCAGATTCTTTACAGTCTGAGCCACCACTGAAGCCAGCTGAAACTATATGTAAGATTTATTCTTTCTCCGTGAATAAAGAGTTTCCTTTTTGAATTAAATTTCAGAAAATGCAATAAAGCATGATCATGATGGAATGTTGAGCCTAAATGACAATTTGTGTTTGAAACTGGTGTGTTTTGCCTCCTTTCTAGTCTTCTAAACAACTTAACTGAAAATGTGGTTTATCACATAGTGGCTCTCAATATTGTATTCTTCAAAACAAGATTTTCCCAGTGCAAATGGGAAAAATCAGTGATGTTGTTAATCTTAAAAACATTATTCCCTAGGCCTTTTATGTTGGAACAGATGATTTTCATCAGCCACTTTTCTCCTCTTGGCAGTGGCCAGAGATGTATTTTGTGTTTTATTTAGAAAACAGCCTGTCACACACACATTGCCACCTGCTGTTCCTTTCCTCCTGTATACCACACCGAGTAGATCATTTCTTACATTGCTTGCCCAGCAATTTCAATTAACTTGTTTTTCCCTAATAGTCAGACCTAAGGAGTAGAGCTGCAAAAACTGACCAACAAAGATTTCTAAGGGTTGGAAAACAGTAAGTAGAATTTGGCGCTGTCCGGGCCTCCTTCCTGAACCAACCAAAAGAGTAAGAAGGGACAGATGCGGTTTGTGAATCCCAGAAGCACATTAATGCACTTTATCATCTCTAGGATTCCTTCCAGCTTGAAAATATCTTATTTCATTGTGAAATACCAGTGGCAGGGTTTTTACTGTTTTTTTTTTTTTTTTTTTTTAGATGCAGGCCCTTTATTTTCACCAAAATCCTGTGAAATAAACCTATGGGAATAATTTTACCCTGAAATTCACTCTCACTGGTTACTATCTTAATGGTTCTGAAAAGTTCTATGTTTTTTGAGAAAATTGGAAAATATTATTTTAGTGCTTTCAAGAAGTCTATTACTGGTTGACAAGACTAACTAGTTCCAGAAATAGAATGTCAAACCAGACTTCCAGCCCTAATTGAATTTAGAGACATAAGTTGACCTAAAAAGAATGCAACTTCCTTAGAACTTAGACCTACATTTATAATTTTTTCGTATAGAAAAATTAAGACATATACACAAATTTCACAACTATAATATAACTACAAACAAACTTCTCTAATAGTAACTATTGGTCCAAACAATAATAGTATTTTCATGACAATGGACAATCTTACACAGATGTAGCAGTATTTGGAGGTACTGGTCACTAACACCTAATTCAAAGTATTATTAAATATCTGAGTTCTATAAGCTGAGAGTTATTTATTGGTAGTAAATTAAGTTCACATTTTCAGAATGCATCACCATCTCACCCTCTGTGAGGCTGATGTGGTACAGACATGTTGTATACAGGTGTACCTCATCTTATTGCACTTTGCTTACTGCAAGTCACAGATAATGCATTTTTAATATATTGATGGTTTGTGGCAACCCTGTATTGAGCAAGTTGATAGGTTCCATTTTTCCAATAGCATTTGCTCACTTCATGTATGAGTCCCATTTTTGGTATGGCATGCAATATTTCAAGCTTTTTCAATAATTATTATATTTGTTATGATAATTTCTGGTCACCATGATGATCTTTGATGTTACTACTACAATTTGCTGAAGACTCAGATGATGGTTGGCATTTTTTACCAATAAAGTATTTTTAAATTAACATTTTTACTTTTTTTTTTAGACACAACTTTCAGTTCAGTTCAGTCACTCAGTTGTGTCCAACTCTTTGTGACCCCATGGACTGCAGCATGCCAGGCTTTCCTGTCCATCACCAACTCCCAAAGCTTACTCAAACTCATGTCCTTCAAGTCAGTGATGCCATCCAACCATCTCATCCTCTGTTGTCCCCTTTTCCTCCTGCCTTCAATCTTTCCCAGCATCAGGGTCTTTCCCAATGAGTCAGTTCTTTACATCAGGTGGCCAAAGTATTGCCTTTAATAGACTATAATGTGGGCTTCCTGGGTAGCTCATCTGGTAAAGATTCGCCTACAATTTAGGAGAGCCTGGTTTGATTCCTGAGTTGGGAAGTTCCCCTGGAGAAGGGATAGGCTACCCACTCCAGTATTCTTAGGCTTCTGCCATGGCTCAGACGGTAAAAAATCCACCTGCAATGCAGGAGACCTGGGTTCGATCCCTAGGTTGGGAAGATCCCCTGAAGGAGGGCATGGCAACCCACTCCAGTAGTCTTACCTGGAGAATCCCCATGGACAGAGGAGCCTGGTGGGCCCATATTCCCCACATCTCATTTCATTTCTCTCTTAGGCACATAGGTAGCCTACTCTTTCTACTCTCTCTTGCAGCTGGGAAGCATGGTCACATGATTGAGTTCTGACCAATGGAATGTGGACAAAAATATAATATGGCACAAACAGGCCATACACATAAAATTCTATCTTTCTTCACACCCTTTCTTTCCCCATTAAAATGGCCCTTGAAGGAGGATTCAGTAGATGATTTCAAGGCTACAGGAAAAGGTTGAGAGACTAGATTGAAAAAAACAACTAATTCCCTGAATGGGAATAGGAGGATGAAGCCCTAGAGCCCGTTGGCCATTTTTCTTAGGACTATGAAGTGAATAAAAATTAATTTTTATAGTATTGAGTCAAAAAGATTTTGAAACCCTTTTAAAACAATAATTAGCTTACCTTGAGCAATACATCTTATTAGTAGATTTATCATTCTTCCTAAATATTATACCTACCATTTAGAAATCAACTGTGAGTTTTGAAGTCCATGGTCAGGCAAAAGTGGCAAATGTTTTCACCTCATTAGACAATTATGGATTTGACTGTGGAAAGCTTGAAGGGTAAACCTTAGCAGAATTTTGAGGTTATGTATAAGTTTAGTGGAAAACAGAGCCCAAATTCACTAGTGATTTTTGTCTCAGTCAAAAGAGAGAATAGTAGTATGGGTGCCATATATTTGAAATCACTGAGTGGGACAATGAAGCCTTTTGAAGGCACAGAGAATGGAGATTAAGCTCTGCTGCAGTCTAAGTTACTTTTCTTATAATAATGACATAATTTAAAACTACAACTAAATAGTTATAGATTCAACTCTAAATCCTAGCATAAAAGTGGAAGTCACTCAGTAGTGTCCAACTCTTTGCAACCTCCATGGACTATACAGTCCATGGAATTCTCCAGACCAGGATACCGGAGTGGGTAGCTGTTCCTTTTTCCAGGGGATGTTCCCAACCCAGGGATCAAACCCAGGTCTCATGCACTGCAGGCAGATTCTTTAACAGCGGAATCACCAGGGAAGCCCAAGAATACTGGAGTGGGTAGCCTATCCCTTCTCCAGCAGATCTTCCTGACCCAGGAATCGAATTGGAGTCTCCTCCATTGCAGGTGGATTCTTTATCAGCTGAGCTACCAGGGAAGCCTAGAAATCCTAGCATAGTGCCTGGATCTTAAAGGCTATTTGGTAAGCTTTTGTTGAATGAATAAGCAAAAAAAACCAAATAAAAATTAAAGGTACTTGCCTATCGAGAGAAAATTCTTTTGATATAAGTTGCAAAGAAAGATACACACGTTCATGTGTGTGTCAGCTTTCTCATATGCCGTCTTGTTAGACTGTGAGCTGCATGAGGATGGAGGCCTTTGTCTGTTCTGGTCACAGCTGGTATGCCCGACCTCTGGAAGAGTACCCGATGTATTGTGGGTGCATGCTCAGTCTCTCAGTTGTGTCCCACTCTTTGCGACCCCATGGACTCTAGCCTGCCAGGCTCTTCTGTCCGTGGGATATCCCAGGCAAGAATACTGGAGTGGGTTGCCATTTCCTTTTCCAGGGGATCTTCTCCATCCAGGGATCAAACCTGCATCTCCTGAGTTTCCTGCATTGGCAAGTGGATTCTTTACCACTGAGCCACCTGGGAAACACCTGATACATTGGAGGTGTTCAATTCAATATTTGTTGACCTGATCGAAGGCAGTTTATTTTAATCTTATTCTGCCTCTGTTTTGTTTTCTAGCAGCAAAAGCCTTCCCCTTCTGTGCTTATAGCTGCCCATACTTCTGTATTTGACACTCAAGCTCTTGGAGACAGTCTCAGTTTTATTAACTATTTACCCATTTCAGAGTAAGGTGTTATTCTTAACATGGAGTGGGTTCTACAATCATATTACAGAGGCTACCACTCACACTTCTTTTTTCTTTTAATTTTTTTTCCATTTATTTTTATTAGTTGGAGGCTAATTACTTTACAATATTGTAGTGGTTTTTGTCATACATTGACGTGAATCAGCCATGGATTTACATGTATTTCCCATCCCGATCCCCCCTCCCCCCTCCCACCTCCCTCTCTACCCGATCCTTCTGGGTTTTCCCAGTGCACCAGGCCCGAGCACTTGTCTCATGCATCCAACCTGGGCTGGTGATCTGTTTCATCCTAGGTAATATACATGTTTCGATGCTGATCTCTCGAAACATCCCACCCTCACCTTCTCCCACAGAGTCCAAAAGTTTGTTCTGTACATCTGTGTCTCTTTTTCTGTTTTGTATATAGGGTTATCATTACCATCTTTCTAAATTCCATATATATGTGTTAGTATACTGTAATGGTCTTTATCTTTCTGGCTTACTTCACTCTGTATAATGGGCTCCAGTTTCATCCATCTCATTAGAACTGATTCAAATGAATTCTTTTTAATGGCTGAGTAATATTCCATGGTGTATATGTACCACAGCTTCCTTATCCGTTCGTCTGCAGATGGGCATCTAGGTTGTTTCCATGTCCTGGCTATTATAAACAGTGCTGTGATGAACATCGGGGTGCACGTGTCTCTTTCAGATCTGGTTTCCTCAGTGTGTATGCCCAGAAGTGGGATTGCTGGGTCATATGGCAGTTCTATTTCCATTTTTTAAAGAAATCTCCACACTGTTTTCCATAGCGGCTGTACTAGTTTGCATTCCTACCAACAGTGTAAGAGGGTTCCGTTTTCTCCACACCCTCTCCAACATTTATTGCTTGTAGACTTTTGGATAGCAGCCATCCTGACTGGCGTGTAATGGTACCTCATTGTGGTTTTGATTTGCATTTCTCTGATAATGAGTGATGTTGAGCATCTTTTCATTCCACTCACACTTCTTAATCTCTGAAGTATTCTGTTCTGTAAGCAGAAAAATGAAGTATTTGGATAATAACATTATCAAAATACATCACTGACTCTTCCTAGAAACTCATGCGTATGAATTCAATAAAGAAATGTGCAAAAAATGCAAACTCACAAGCTGCCAGTGAAGGGCTTGGTTGCCTTTTCCTATTATTTCATAGTTCCTTAAGCATTCTAAATGCACATTAATCATTTTTTTCCACCCTGAGAAAAGTAATGAAGTTTCAGTGCTAATGTCCCATGTGGGGCTGGTTTCATGACCATGCAGTGTGTCTTACCCCTGGTTAGTGCTTCTAAAATTCTTAACAAATTTTGTACAGAGGACTTTACATTCTTCAATTTTCACTACACCCACAAATTATATACTGGACCTGATTGTGTGGCAACTTCTAAAACACACCTTATAGGTATCAGAACATTCTTTGGCACAGACCAGGTACCTGATAAAAAAATTGCTTTTTGTTTGAATATGTTAGCAAATTATGGAGAAGGCAATGGCAACCCACTCCAGTACTCTTGCCTGGCAAATCCCATGGACGGAGGAGCCTGGTAGGCTGCAGTCCACGGGGTCGCTAATAGTCGGACACGACTGAGCGACTTCACTTTCACTTTTCACTTTCATGCATTGGAGAAGGAAATGGCAACCCACTCCAGTGTTCTTGCCTGGAGAATACGAGGGATGGCGGAGCCTGGTGGGCTGCCGTCTATGGGGTCACACAGAGTTGGACAGGACTGAAGCGACTTAGCAGCAGCAGCATTAGCGAATTAAAAGATTTAGACAGCATATCATAAAAATACAAATACTTGTATTTAATGCTTAAGCAGAAGAGGTTCTTTTTGAAAAAAATAATTTAATTTATTTCTTTTTGGCTGTGCTGGCCTTTCCTTACTGCACAGGCCTTTCCTAGTTGTGGCGAGTGGGGCCTACTCTAGTTGTGATGCACTGGCTTCTCATTGTGCTATCTTCTCTACTTGTAAATTATGAGCTCTAGAGTCTAGGCTCAGTAGTTGTGGCTCACAGGCTTAGTTGCTCCAAGTCACGTGGGATCTTTCGGATCAAGGATTGAACCTGCGTTCCCTGTATTTCCTGCATTGGCAGGCAGATTCTTTACCACTGAACCACCGGAGAAGCCTCGCAGAAGACGTTCTTACTCAAACTAGAAAATGGAGGCAGGAAGTGAAAAAAAAAAGGGGCAATTAGTTTCTTTTCCCTTCAAATCCTTGAGAATTAAAAGCTGAACATAAATTCCCAGCCTATGAAGCCAAGTAAAATAAAGTAAATCTTTACTTGGAAGAGTAACTTACTATCTTTTAATTTTTTTGTATTGTTTATGGAGCATTTGCTGCAATATATTCAGAAAGATTCAAGTGCTTATTGGTTAATCCATGGAAAACCATTTTCTGCTATTAAATTTAGATTTCAGTGCGTATTATTTCCCTTCTGTTATGATACATTATGAATAGTAACACTTTATTGGTAATTTTATAGACCCATTTTCTCCATGAAGCTCGATGTTTGAAAAATTTCGTCTTCTAACCTGCCCAGTATTTGGCGACATATTGGCAGAAAATAAACCTGAAACTCGGGAGGTTGACAGATCAATAATGAGAATGAAAAGAAACCTCAAGTTTTTCAGTCTAACTCCAGAAATTTAGATTCGTCATGTAGATGTGCTGTTTTCAACACAATCTCATACATTATTTTATGCAAATTATAGTTCATACCAAATAGGTGAAGCATTGGCGTAGTCATCATCAAGGATTTCACACAGTCACTGAGTATATCACTGACCTAAACGTCATGGATTTGCTTAGCTTGGGTTGTGGTCTATTTGACACTTATTCAGCCACATGGAGACTAATAGCTCTGCAATTCTGAATTTGCTGCTATTTCTATTGAGGTGACTTAGGTAATGGATTTTGTCACATTTCAAACCTATTATTTCTGTCTAGTATAGAAGCACATTTCTGCAAAAACACACTTGTGTACATATGTGCTCAGGTGCTCAGTCGTGTCCGATTCTTTGCAACCCTATGGACTGTAGCCTGCCAGGCTCCTTTGTCCGTGGGATTCTCTGGGCAAAAATACTGGTGTGTGGGGTGCCTTAAATTTAGGTTTTATGTATTTAATTTCTCAGAAATGCGATTAAGGCTGAGAAAGATGCATCTGGTTACTTTTGTTAGATGCTTATTGGTTAATTGTACTATCACTTGAGAAATATAATTTCTTCTGGAAGAAATAAAAGATCTCTTCAAACTCTGACTTTACTAACCTACCAAAAATTTCTCAGTCCGTTCTACTGGCAGACATTATGCTTTCAGAAAGTAGCACTTTCAGATTAAGTTGAAATATTGGTATGCTGGCTGACACTCACTACTAATTTCACTTTTAATGGGAAAATTTAACTAAAATGGGGTATTGATTTGATTTTGAACTGTATTTCCTTGGAAGAGGTTTGTTTCATTTATTATAAATTGGAAGTTATTTGTCTGGCTTCACCTATAAATTTCCTCTCTGATGTTTTAGAAGAATGAATCAAATAAGAATGCTAAATTTCAAGTTTGTGATATACTTTAATAGAACCATTAAACATGTCTTTTACTTGAGGTTTTTACTACTATAAAACATAAAATTAAAAACTGACATGTATCTAAATTTTAATATTAATGCAATTACATTTTTAATATTTTGAAAATATGTGCATGTAGTTTCCTCTTATTCTTCCCTTATTTGTTTATTATGTTATCATTTATCTTAATACTCAATATTATTTCAAAATGTGAAAAGTGCAAAAAATGAATTATTCTTACTTGGATCTGTGTTTATTGCTTTGTAAATATATTATTAATGGCATTATTCATTTCTAAGAACTAATAAGAGTCAATTTTTGTCACTAATCCTGTATTGAAAATAAAACCTAAAAAAATGTGGTACTAAGAATCAGAAAAGAAAGCAATATGATATTAGATTTTTGGAGAATGCTCTCCATGGACAGAAGCTTCAGGCAATATGGTGATTCAGTGGCATCCCTTTTTATAGAAACAAAGGATAATAATATGTGACAATTATTATTTTTTTTTTTTGACAATTATTTAAGACCTTTATTAACAGGTGCTTGCAGTTTGTTGACTTTTTTTTTTGAAAAAATCAAGCTGTAAACTTTTATTACAAATTAAAAATGAGGTTCTTAAAAATCTCAACTTGAGGTTCTTAAAAATCTCAACTTATTATTAAGCAAGGTAGGCCATCATGAAGCTTCACAAATGGCATTAGTTTTAAAGAATCTGCCTGTCAGTGCAGGAGATATGGGAGATGAGGGTCGGAATCCCTGGGTTGGGAAGATCCCCTAGAGGAGGGCACGGCAGCCCACTCCCATATTCTTGCCTGGAGAACCCCATGGACAGGGGAGCCTGACTGGCTTCAGTTTATAGAGTTGCAAAGAGTTGGACACAACTGAGTAATTAAGCATGCACAAGGCCACTGTAACTCTTCCCTTTCCTATGATACATCTCCAAATATATATTAAGGGATAAGAAATAACAAGTAAATCCTTTTATGAGACTCCTTTTTTTGGAAACTCCTCTTTTAATAATCCCACTGGCTTACCCTTTTGATAAGTATGTTTCTCTAATTTTTTTAGGGAGAGAGTGGGTTCTTTGTAAAACAATTCAAAACAAGAATGTAATGTTATTCTTCTATGGATCAAATTCTAGTGGGATTTTTATCATGGTGAAGTAAATGTAAATCATTTTTAACAAGGCCCCTGAATCATATGCCAGGGAAAATAAAAATATTCAACATATTCTTTTGTTCCCAAGCAGGAACTGTTGGTTAAAAATTCTCCAGAATAGCTCAGCTATAGTTAGGAAGCCCCCTTTCTGTCATCTATCCTTAGTTACCAAGCTAGAAACTTCAGTTTCAGGTCCCAGAACCGTTTGCATCACTAATGTTTCCTATGTTTGGATGGAAAGTTCAAATGAGTGTGTAAATGTGATAACTCAAAATTGTTTGAGTGCTACATTCCATAGGAAAGTCAGCATATGCAAAACACTTTACCAGTTCTGTCTCTTGATTATCCTGAAATTTCCATTTCGTTATTATTTTACAAATTGGAGTAGGGACTCTTCCCTTCCCTACCAAGCTCAGTGGATACACATGAATGTTGAGGATCCAGGGTAGTGAAGGGGTTTGTGGAGCCAAAGGCTGAGTGACTAAGGCTATGGAGAGGTAAATGGTTGTAAGACCAAAGGACATAATCCATATCACAGCACTCATCAACGATACTTGGTAAAGTGTAATGCCTCCATGACCTTTTATTCAATGCCTAAATGAGCTTTATTGAGGTCACTGGGGAAACATTCAGTAGACAGCACCCTTCTAGGTGGCTCAGCAGTAAAGAATCTGCCTACCAGTGCCTGCCAATGCAAGAGACTGGGGTTCGATCCTTGGGTGGGGAAGATTCCCCGGAGAAGGAAATGGCAACCCGCTGCAGTATTCTTACCCAGAAAATCCCACGTGAACAGTCAGTTCATTGGAAAAATGTCTGATGGTGGGAAAGATTGAAGGCAGAAGGAGAAGAGGGAGACAGAGATGAGATGTTTGGGTGACATCACCAATTCAATGGACATGAACTTGGGCAAACCCCAGGAGATAGTGAGAGACAGGGAGGCCTAGCGTGCTGCAGCCCATGGGGTTACAAAGCGTCATATACGACTCAGTGACCGAACAGCAATGCCAGGTGGCTCAGTGGTAAAGAAGCCACCTGCCAATGCAGGAGATGCGGCTTCGATCCCTGGGTTGGAAAGATGCCCTGGAGAAGGAAATGGCAATCCCTTTTAGTACTCTTGCCTGGGAAATCCCATGGACAGAGGAGCCTGGTGGGCTATAGTCCATGGTGTCCAAAAGAGTTAGATGTGACTTAGTGATTAAAAAAAACAGCAAGAACCCTTCTTCCCATCAGGATTCTGAAAAGGTTGAGGAGGGGAAAAGGTGCAAAGGGGCATAATTTCTCTCTCCTATTTTTTTTTCTGATAGTGGCTAAGATGAGCATGTGACTTTGGTTTTGGTAGCCAAATAAGTTCATTAATTCTGAAGTTTTGATGGATTAGATTTCTTTGCCCAATCAAAGAACCAGTACTAAGACACAGAGACTCAGAAGAGGAACAGATCATGTTTCCCATGAGCAGCTTACTGCCTAGAGCCTGGGGAAAGAGGGATGATGCTCACCATTGCATACTCCAGTTTGTTTTCCCCGAATTTATCAAACAGATCCATCTCCATCTCCTCAGGGGTGGATTTAACCGAAGGTGGAGAGAGGCCACGCTTATTCCTTGTGCAAAGGAACAATCTGTCCTCAATGAAAACTCACACCACGGAAATTAGATCATGTAATGACTAAAAGTATAAAAAATGCAACAAGCAGTTCTTACCATCCTGAATATGTCAAATAGAGGCATCATTTATGACAGACGTGTCCCAAAGTAAAGTGTTTCTCAATTCCTGCAGCAGGAGGGAAAAATTGGGAATTTGGGATTAGCCGATGCAAACTGTTACATATAGAATGAATAAACGACAAAGTCCTAGTGTATAACACAGGGAACTCTTTCAATATCCTGTGATAAACCATGATGGAAAAGAATAAAGATTCCTATGGGGGAGACATTTTTCTCTGCTAAAATTTATTTATAAGAGAAGGATAAAACAAACCTTCTATGACATGACAGGGTTTGATGTTATAGGACGTCATTGGGTCTTTATTAAAGAATTTTAATAATAGAGTTAGAAAAACTGATTTGACTTTTAGAAAGATCATTCTGAATGGCATACACCATAGATCATGAATAGGAATGGGGTTTGAGGAAAAGAACAGAGGTGAAGAACAGGAAGGTCATTGTGGAGGTTCATCCCAATCTTAGAATTCTGAGAGTCTCAAGCAAGAAAATTGCTTAAAGATTAAGAAAAGTATGCCTATTTGGGCATCTACAATGGAACTAAAAGATAATAGCGCTCATCAAAAAACTCATTGTGAGTTTTTAACCTCTGTGCCGAATCTTTTTTTGTAAGTGTAGATTAATGTCAAAGTGTGACTATTTCTATGGAAGCTTCAGTTCCCTGAATAAAAAAGTAGCTAAAGAAAGAAAAATGATCCAGTGTACTTCAGAGTATTGTATAAGTGACTGACTAAGAAGCATTGATGTAGCAAATATTTTTAATCCTCACTTTGATAGGTATAGAGAGTGCACACATGAATTTCCTGTGTTGCCTTTCATGTGATGTGGTTCTTAGAATGATGTTTTTCGTATAGGGCCCCCAGTTTAGTTATTGTCTGCAGTCATGACACCTGTCAGCAGACACTGATGGACACATTAAATATATACAAATTGTTTATTTTTCCTCAAGAAAGCATTTCAAATTACTGTATCTGTTAACACACAACTGCTGTTTTCGTATTTTGATGCAGATTCAAACAGTATAGAAAAGTCTAGGGGGGAAAGTAAAGTTAAAAAGAACATTTTCAAATTTCACAACCCAGAAATAACCAAATATGATAGCATCATTTCAGACACCTTTCAACCCGTATGTGGAGAGAGATGTTTTTTAAAGGTAATTTTAGGAAAATAATGGAGAGCAGTAGACTGTACATACCAAGTTGCTTCAGTCGTGGCTGACTCTGCAACCCTACGGACCAGAGCCTGCCAGGTTCCTCTGTCGATGGAATTCTCCAGGCAAAAATTCTGGAATGGGTTGCCATGCCTTCCTCCAGGGGATTGTCCCAATCCAGGGATTGAACCTGCGTTTCTTATGTGTCCTGCATTGGCAGGTGAGTTCTTTACCACTAGCACCAACTGGGAAGTCCAAAAGTAGACTACCTTCAATTTTTAAGCATTAAATTTAATTTTGATTACATTTAACAAAAGTACAATCCTCTGAAATAAAAAGGCTTTGCAAAGTCATCTGAAGGAAAAGACTTCAAATAAATGTTTCTCTACCACAACCTAGATTGATTAGGTCTTTAAAAATCTCCCTAAAACTAAAGGAAAAAAAAAGTTAGAGTTCTCATTTTTGTCTTTATTTATATTTAACTGCATGGTTCCATTTTAGACAGCACTGTAAAAAGTGAAGAAATTAATTGTCAAGTTCACGCTTTCTCCTACTTCCTTGCTTGGTTTACATGTACCTTGCCTGTTTCCCCCTCTAAGTCCCTTATGATTTGTTTTTAATCCTTGTAATTGTGTGCCTTTCTCTAAATATATCTTGATGTTGCTCATTTTGCATAAAATATTTTTGTCAGATTTCCCAAGGACTCATCCTAATTTTGATAACTATCTGCTTTTTTCCCCTGGTACATGAAGAGCCATTTCAGTCTTCAGTTTTAATTTTTACCTCAGTAACATTTTCCTCTATGATATATTTGAATATTTCCCCTGTTCCACTTGTTCTGTTTTCTGCATTATGAACACTAGGTATATAACGGAGAACTTTATTTCCTTTCCTATCTAACATATTCTTGATAATTTCTATTTTATTTTTGATTTTTTTTATGCTTAGTTCTTTGTCCCTAGTTTTCTTCCTCTATTTTTTGAGCACCATCAGCTCAATTGTTCATCCTAAAATAGATCTTATGCTTTATTTTAAAATTATTTTTAAGTTACTTTAAAACTATTTTTTAAATGATTGAATAACTTGCCTAAACTCTTCATCTCTATATGGATTTTTCATCTCTCTCTTCTCAATCATTTTTGTAGCTTTTGTATATAGCTCCTAGAATAATTCATTTCTGTTTATTACTTATTTTTGATGAGACCAGTTATCTTTTGAAAAAATAATGAAGAAAGGTATGGTGGAGGAAAAGTATGCTGAGAGACACATGCATTTAGAAGTGACACTTTTGTTGTACTGTTCTCCCTGACTGTGCATGTGAACCATGGTTCTTTGATCTATTTTCTATTTCCTTGGTTTCACCTACAATCCAGTGTTGTCCACAAAATAGATCCTCAAATAGTTTATGAAATAAACACTTTTTGAAACTGATAAAGCCAAAAATTAGATTTCACATACATTTCTCTGAACCGTTGATTTCAGACAGAGACACACAATCACACAACAGTTGTGTCAGGACTCACGAGAAGGCTGGATGGAAGAAACAGTGGCAGTTGGGGAGACATCAACATGTTTTCTAATTGTTGTACTATTTTTAGATACATATTTCTCCAAGTTGCTGCTTAGAAGCTTCTTTTCTTCCATTCAGTTTAGGAGAAATCCTTTCACACTGGCTGAAGACATTGTAACTCAGATGCCTATTCCGGCTTTCCAGGCTGTTTCTAAGTCTTGTGTAATGTGGAGTTAATGAAGTCGTACATCTGAGACCAGCAGTGCCTAGCAACCACATTGCTCTTTAATTCCCAGAGAGCCTAACATTCTCAGGGCTGGCAAGACAAACTAATAATGGTCTGCTTTAGATTCACTGTTACCAAGACCATCAGGAGCTTGATTGACATCTTGAAGGAGGTGAGAGGAAGCCAAGGATCCCAAGAGGTAAAGCCTGGGATTGTCTTTCACTGCTCTGGGAGGAAAATTTCTTCTCCTGAATGGTCAAGTTACCCCAGAGGTGTCATGACAATCAAAACTCCTTTTAAATAAAAGATGTTTGAGGAGATCATATTCTTCAGTTTAACTGGTTTTTCTCTCATTTCCACAATCACTAATTAAATTTGGGGAAATGTCATTAGAGAAGCAGCATTGCTTCAAGATAAAAAGCCCAGAGAGTGACTTCTCCAGGAATCAGTTACTGACAACTTTATAAGGAAGTAAAGTTTGTTTTTGTTTCCTGCCAATAAAATCAAGATTTTCCAACTGTGGAAATTTTTTTTTACCAATACCAGAATATATAAAGAAGAAAAGAGCACGTATGCATTATCTCAGTCATTAGAAATACATTATCATTTTGATGTATTTCTGCTCAGCCCTTTTCTGCGTGCCTATGCCTTTATACCATCTGTACCATACTGAATCCTGTTGATTTTCCCCCAAACATTATATCAGAAACTTCTTTCCACATTATAGGAAAGGAAAGATAATTTTTAATCACTGAGTAATATTCTGGGTAAATGGAGTTATCATAAATGTATTTGATTCCCCTATTGTTGGATATTTATGTTACTCCTAGTTTGTTTTTTTATTGTTATAAATAACATTGCAAGTAAAAAATTGGAGGACATAAACATTTGCCTGCATTTTCTATTTTTTCCTTGAGTCAGATTTCAGACTAATTGGTTCAAGGAGTATAAATATTTTAGGTCTTTTTGCAAATATTTATTATTCAGGCTTGACACACATTTATTTCATCTTTCTAACTTGCCCTTGTGATTTAGTATTTGTTATTAGAAAGATTTGTGTATCCATAAAATGTCATTAGACTCCCATATATTAGGCCGTTCCTTGGTACTATTTAGAGATATGAGTGTGCATGTGTCTAAGTGTGTATGCATGTGTGCCTCTAATGACTGAACCAGTGTTTCTGAACTGTTTTTCATGAAGCATTTCATGAAGCATATTCTGTGAGATGTTAAAGCAGGTGCCGAGGGGCAAAATTGGTTTATGCTCAAATCATGTATGAGCACTGTTCTCAATGCTGTTTACATTTTCTCCACCAAACTATGCACCCATGTCTAATGCCAGCCCCAACGAACATCAGTGAATTACATGAAACCGAATCGGTCAGATTCTCTGGTTTGGTATCAGCCAGACCCCTGTGTCATGGGGTTGGCAAATCCTTGTTTCTGACATGGAATCTTTTTCAGAGTCTATCGAAATTCAGATGGCAAACAATAATTTTGATACTCTCTGCTTCATCTCAGACAAAGATATGAGATGGAGAGAAATGGGTGTAAAGGCTACTGTAACCCTTTTGCATCACAAGGGAATGTGGGCTCACTGAGATGAACTAGATCTGGTCTCAAGGGCCTGGGGCTTCTTGATGAGATACAGAGACTCTCTGTGTATTTTCTTCATATTCTTTTTCACATATTAACTGGGAAAGAACCATAGCTCTACCTAAGGTGAGACAGATGTTAATCAGTGGTTTTACAACCATGTTTTCCCACATAGTAGTAGGGATTTTCATCCTATGCAGTTAGGAGAGATCAAGGGTGCCGTCTGTTAACAAGAGAATTTTTTATCATTTAGTAATAGTTTTACCTCTTTTTGGTTCTCTGGAATGGTGCAGTTGTACATATTTTGATGTGAGCACACATAAGTCCCTATTACTGTTGTTCTTGTTCAGCTGCTAAGTCATGTCTGACTCTTTGCAGCTCCGTGGACTACGGCATGTCAGGCCTCCCTGTCTCTCACTATCTCCTGAAGTTTGCCCAAGTTCATGTCCATTGAGTCAGTGATGTATCCTCTAATATAAGTCAGTGGTTAGAAAGGGTGGTTGTTGGCAGCTATGATATTTATTTTCTCAAGGGACCAGTTGGAGGCATTGTTCTTGATTATTTACAAAAATTTTACATTCGTCGTGGACTGCCAAAAAATCAAGGGCATAATTATTTACTGAGAACACGTGTTGAATACTTGTGACACATATTGTTTTATACTTCCTCAAAGGAAAAGATGACTATCCACTAAATAATGTAAAATTATACCCATTATAAAAAACATCATAAAATTAATCAGATCTTTGTTTTAACCAGCTATCCATCTTAATGATTTAATATATACTTGCATTGCTATAGAACCTGAAAAAAATTTTTTGCATTGCCAAATTAATTTCTAAAAAGTTCAAGCATCAGGAAATAACAAGGAGGTTAAGAGATGTGTCATAAAAAGGGAAACTAAACTGTAGCAGAGATGATGGAAGGTTCTCAGAGAAAAATATAGGAAAGGGAATTTACTTAATATTTTACAAGGTTATTCTTTTCACAGGATTGAGATTAATTTCCCTTTAATTCTCACTCTTGATCCTATCTCTACTCTTCAGCTCTACATTTTTGTTGTTGTTTAGTCACTAAATTGTGTCTGACTCTTTTGCAATCCCATGGCCTGTAGTATGCCAGGCTCCTCTGTCCATGGGATTTCTCAAGCAAGAATAATGGAGTGAGTTGCCATTTCCTTCTCCAGGGGATATTCCTGACCCAGGGATCAAACCCACGTCTCTGGCATTGCAGGAGATTTCTTTACCACTGAGCAACCTGAGAAGCCCTTGGAACTACACAGAACTGGTTTAATTCACTTCCCAGTAATAGCCCTTCATCAATGAGAACAGCCATCATTATTTCCAAGAGTGTCTAGTGCTGTCCATGCACATTTGAGTTCACATATTTCCTCCAATATTTATACATACATATAAAATTCATCCTGAGTGTTTGTATTTATGTGCACTTTCAGCCCTGCATGCTATTTGCCAAATGATATCATTTTTAGGTAATTAGTCTTCTCTTTTCTCTTTTGACCCTTCTCAGTAATTAGGAGGACATAGATGTATACTTGTTCTCACCCACTGCTGAGAGTGAAGGCGTAGTTATAGGAGTCTGGAATAGAAATTCTCCTAAAGGCCCTTCTTCTCTGATAGCTCCCAGAAATCAAACTGTTAACCTCCTCCTCAATCCTGAGAGGCATCTTGACTCGTGAGATCCTCTTTTGATATTTGAAGACTGGCAGGACCCAACACCATTATCACCTCTGTTGGCAGATCCTTCTACTCATGTGGGCAATTCAGTTCCTGGAGGCTCAGGCAATAATTATTAGTTGTTTCAAGAAAGTCCAGCCTGTCAAATACAGGTCAGATCTCCTCTTCTCTACCCACTGCTCCCATTTTGTTGTACTAAAGCCACTTACAATTTTCAGATATCTATGGATTTCATAAGACTGCAACTGGTGCTCATCTTTAAAACAGGTGGTTTTTGAAGGAAATTTTAGCTCCTAACAACTTTTTAAAGTTAAATAATTCATGTAAGGCATGGGGATTTGTTGAATAATTTATATGCTAATATTCAAAAGGAGGAGCTCATTTGCATCAGAAGTAGAGGTCAGCAATAGCTCAAACACCTATGAATTGAAATGGAACTTAGAGAATCAGATGAGATCGGGCATGTTCACCGTGGTGTGGCTGCAGACAAAACTGGGCTTCCCTTGTGGCTCAGCTGGTAAAGAATCCACCTGCAATGTGGGAGACATGGGTTCAATCCCTGGGTTGGCAAGGTCCCTTAGAGAAGGGAAAGGCTACCCACTCCAATATTCTGACCTGGAGAATTCCATGGACTGGATAGTCTGTGGGGTCACAAAGAGTCAGACATGACTGAGTGACTTTCAACTTCACTTTAGAGAATCAAGGTGTTTGGGAAAATTTTATGTGATTGCAATTATCAGTGTAATCTTATGTTACTCTATGTACAAAATATCGAGAAGACTGAATGTCAAAAGACACTTATGTAAGGATGTAGCAACCTTGTAAAATCGGTGGAAACTTCTTAAATCTGGGGGGAAACATGTGCTGTAAGTCTGAGGCATGAGGAAAAACTATTGGAGATTTTGCATACTTAGCATTTTATACATAGAACATTGCCCTTTAATTATGTTGACCCTTTCCCAAGGTACATGCCCTTTGAGGAATTTCCCATAGTAGTAATTATCTAAGCCTCTTTATCACTGCTTTGCAAGTAAGGACTTTTTATTTTTTCTTTCTCAGAAGGTCTTAAAACCCTTACTTTTAAAATTAAGCATATTTTATCAGGCTTGAAAAAAAACAAGGAGAGGGGGTAGAGGAAGAAATGACTGGGAGTTTGGAGTTAGCAGATGTAAACTATTATATGTAGGATGGATAAATAACAAGGTCCTACTATATAGCACAGGGAACTATATCCAGTCTCCTGTGATAAATCATAATAGAAAAGAATATAAAAAATGAAATATATATGTGTATAACTGAGTTATTTTTATGTACAGGACAGATTGGCACAATATTATAAATCAACTATACTTTCATAAAAATTTTTTTTAAATTAAAGAAAGTAAAACAAAACAAGCAAAAAATATCCCATAGCACTAAAGAGAAATGAGTGAGGTGAGAGAGGAAAAACAGAAAAAAGAAACACAACAAAATAACTTCACTTATAGCAAAAACAAAACAAGCATAAACAAAAGACCAGTAAAGTTAAATTCTTTAGGTTTTATTGTGTTTCTACTCTTCACAGTGACCATACAAGGAATAGAGTATGTAATAATTAAGAAACAAAGTAACAAGAATTAATAGACTATAGTTCTGGCTCTGAAAAGTTTTTTCCAGTGCAATCAAGGAGGCAAGCACACAAAATTAAGAGTGTCTTGTGATACCTTCTGTAATAAAGTTACTTACCAGGGACCTGGAGAACCACAGAGAACCAAGTTAGGCTTTCTGGGAGGCAATATTTGAGCTTAGCCTTGCAGAATGACACCTACCAAGAACAGATACAAGAAGGGAATAATGTGTACAAAGGATAGAGAGGCAGAGCACACTGGATTTTTGTGAATGAGGGTTGGCTCAGTTTTTAGGGAAAGCAGAGGCTGGTTGGGTAATGAAATATGTGGATGGTAAAGTAGGATGAGTTTCCCTGGTGGCTCAGTGATAAAGAACACGCCTGCCAAAGCAGGAGTTGCTGGTTCGATTCCTGATTTTGGAAGATTCCCTGGAGAAGGAAATGGCAACCTACTCCAGTATTCCTGCCTGGGAAATCCCAAGGAGAGAGGAGCCTGGCAGGCTACAGTCCATGGGGTCAGAAAGAGTTGGACACAACTTGATGATTAACAACAATGACAAAAAATTAGGATAGAGTTGGAGTATAAATGGTCATGTACTGCCATAGCAAAAATTTAAAACTTACTCTAGAGGCAGTGGGAAGGCCATTGAAGTATCTTATCACATAATAATTTATGTGGTAGAAAGAAAATTCAAATTGTAGAGAATTAACTGAAATTTTTCCTGTAATACCTCTCAGACGTTTAAGGTAGTCATGCTTGTTTCAGAAAAATATTTTTCATATTTAAACTGTCAAAGAGAATGATAGGGTGCTTTTTGCAGGCTGTGTTTGAAAAGATCATTTAAGATAATTTTACACATGTGTAAATATAGTTTTTTTTTTTAATCTCAGTACTAAGAAAATGATGTTGATAGTTTCTAATTAAATATGTTAATTTAATAAGTTCAAATATATTCAAGGGAATTTAAAAAATTTTTAACTTTAAAACATTCACTTTTTTTTTTTCTGGAAGAAGAAAGTATGGTTTGCCCAATCTCTTAGAACTCTAATACAAGAAAAATGATAATTCATCTCCTTGCTCCTGACTGTCGTGCTAACACCCTGACACTGCCACTTGCTTTACTTGTTTTTAGTAACGCACAGTCAAGAGGAATCCTACAAACTGCTTTGCCAAGATGAAGTTATAAATTTTTATTCATTTCGGGAGTAAGTAGTTAGGGAGTTACAGTTATGTTTTTATCCTGTCTCCATTTTCCTGAGTTTTGCTTACAGCAAACCACAAGTAAAAAGTGGCAAATCCATTATTGAATCTTTTATAGTATCCTAAGTAACTCCCCATAGCTATGCAATAGAGCTCATAGCTAATTTCAGGTCTTTTTCTGATTTGCCTGTGGCTCTCATTTGACAGTGCTAATGTCATCATTTTAAGGCAGTTTCAAAACAATCTAGAAGCTCGTGATCCTATTAGAAGATATCACCTGAATATCTAGAGTTACAGGGCAATGATTTAAAGGAATAGTAGTGTTATGTGTAGATTTCTATTAATTATAGACTATCAGGGTATCATATTCAAGGTTGAGCAAATATCTAATGATTTGAATGTACAATATGACTCAGAAAAAGCACAAAAAAGGTAGTGAATTACTTTTTCGCTTTGATTTTTAAAAAATCAACTTTCTAAAGATATAATTTATATACATGATAAAATCCACTGATTTTAAGTTCATGACTAGATGAGTGAAAAATGCATACACTGGTGCGACCACCACCAAAATCAGTCCAGAGAACATTTACATCATCTCTTTCTTTCATGAACGTTTTCAGTTATATTTCTGCTTTTTGCTCTAGTCAACCACTGTAACCAATCACTATAGATTAAATTTACCTTTTGTAGAATTCTCTTTAAATGGAACTATAGAATGCAAACTGTTTTGTGTCCAGCTTCTTTTTCTTGGCCTATTTTTTGAGAATCATCCATGTATGAATCAATAGCTTCTTCCTGTTTATTGTTGAGTGGTATTCAATTTTATGGCTATACCGAAATTTGTTAACTTACTCACTAATTAATATTGATGGATATTTGGGTAACTTCAAGTTTACTATTGCAAATAAACCTCCTATATCATATGCCTATATAATTCTTTGTGTGGACACAAGGTTTTATTTGTCTTGAGTAAATACCTGGTGTTTAATCTTATGAAAAACTGTTTATTATTATCTAAAGTAATTGTATAACTGTACCATTTTATGCTTCCAGAAATGTGTGAAAGTTCAAGTTGCTCCACCTTCTTCACAATATTTGAAATTACCAATATTTTAGTTGGTAAAATTTATTTAAAATATTAAAATTTAAAATATTTAGTTGGTAAAAATTTGGTGAAATTAGCAAAATTTTAGTTATTCTATATGTAGTGATATATTATTGTGTTTTTAAATCTGCATTTCTCTGAAGGCAAATAATTTTGAGCATATTTTCGAATGTTTACTGATCATTTATATTTGCCTGCTTTTCAGTTAGGTAGTTTATCTTTACATATATATATATAAGTATTTATATATATATTCCTGCTTATATACTGAAATACATCTGTTGATTTTCCAATATTAACCCATACTTACACTCCTGGGATTAAATCCATTTAGTTATGATTTTATCCTTTTTAATTATTTTTAATTTTATTCACATATACTTTTAAAAATTAATTTATTATTTATTGAAGGATAATTGCATCACAAAATTTTGCTGTTTTCTGTCAAGCCTCAACATGAATCAGCCATAGGTATACATATACTTTTAAAAGATATTTTCATCTGTGTTATGAGAACTAATGATCTGAAGTTTTCTTATATCTTTTATTTTGTTATTGTAGTAATATACTGGCCCTTGCATTTACAACAGCTTTTAATCTATGCCTAGTTTAGACATACTACTGAGGCATTTTCCTTCTAGAGTTTCTCTTGAATGCCCAGGTGTTCAAGAAGGACTCTACTCTTCAGCCAGTATGAATGCAAATGTCTCCCAGGCCCGTATAAGCTCTTCTTCAGAGCTCAGCCCCACACTTTGCTTTTTATCCTGACTTGTGGGTTTCTAAACTATGCATCATGACTTTATATTCAGCAAGAGTGGAGGGGACCACTGTGTGTATTTCTGGAGCGCTGAGTCTCTCAGACTTTCCTCTCTAAAACTCTGCCCTTCAAATTCCAAGCTCACTGACTCACATGTCTATGTTATCAACTCAGTGACATGTCTTTATTTTGATCCAGATCCTTCTCCCTGCACCATGGCCTGAATAGTGTCTCCAGGTAGAAAGCCGAGAAAGTTGTGGGGACCACCTCATTTGTTTCCTTTTGTTGAGGGATCAGGATCCCCTGTTGCCTGCTGTCTAATGTCTGAACATACTTTTTGAACTTTTTTTTGTCCAGTTTTCTAGTTATTCACTTGTGAGGGCCTATGTCCATTTCCTTCTACTCTGTCATGATGAGGGGCAGAAATCCAGTGCCTTACTTTTGTTGTTTAACACCAACTGAGTGAAGCACAGTGTCTGATCCAGCCCTCTTTGGATGAAGTAAGTGAAACACAGCGTGAATGAATAAAGCACTGGGTAGTTTTTCTAGCTGAGCAGCAATATGTGCCTTCTTATTTGAAAGAGGCCAATAATAGACATCCATTCATCAATTGGACAGTTACTGAATCCAAAACCAGTTTGGTCAAATGGCAAGGCTTAGAAACATGACTGAGATCCCTTAAGAACTGGCTATTTACTTAAAGATCCAGGCATTTTTTATGAGTTTTGACTCATATATAGATTTAAAATCTAATTAGATTTATTTAGGACTTCCCTGTTGGCTCAGAAGTTAAGAATCTGCCCACAATGCGGGAGACCTGGGTTCGATCCCTGGGTCAGGAAGATCCCCTGGAGAAGGAAACAGCAACCCACTCCAGTACTCTTGCTTGGGAAACCCCATAGACAGAGGAGCCTGCTGGGCAGTTCATGGAGTTGCGAAGAGTCAGACATGACTGAGCTTTAGATTTATTTGAACATCATTTGTTTCCACCTTCATAAATTGCTGTTGTTCAGTTGCTAAGTCGTGTCTGACCTTTGCAATCCCATGGACTTCAGCATGCCAGGCTTCCCTGTCCTTTACCATCTCCTGGAGTTTGTTCAGATTCGATTCCATTGAGTTGCTGATGCTATCCAACCATCTCATCTTCTGTTGCCCTCTTCTCCTGCCCTCAATCTTTCCCAGCATTAGGGTCTCTTCCAATGAATTGGCTCTTTGTGTCAGGTGGCCAAAGTATTGGAGCTTCAACTTCAGCATCAGTATCAGTCCTTCCAATGAGTACTCAGGGTTCATTTCCTTAAGGATTGACTGGTATGATCTCCTTGCTGTCCAAGAGGCTTTCAGGAGTCTTCTACAGCACTACAGTTCGAGAACATCAAATCTTCAGTGCTCAGCCTTCTTTATGATCCAAATCTCACATCCTCATGACTACTGGAAAAACCATAGCTTTGACTATATGGGCCTCTGTAGGCAAAATGATGTCTCTGCTTTTTAATATGCTGTCTAGATTTGTCATAGCTTTCCTTCCAAGGAGGAAGTATCTTTTAATTTTGTGGCTGCAGTCGCCATCCTCAGTGATTTTGGAGCCCAAAAAAAGAAATCTGCCACTGTTTCCACTTTTTCCCCATTTATTTGCCATGAACTGATGACACGATCAGATGCCATGATCTTAGTTTTTTGAATGCTGAGTTTTAAGCCAACTTTTTCACTCTCCTCTTTCATCCTCATTAAGAGGGTCTTGACTTCCTGCCTCTACAACTTCATAAATAGTACATGAATAAAGACCCAGGAAAATTCTTCAACTGATTGGATTTATGCAACACAATTTTATATAATTTTAACAGTAGGCCTCAGTTAGGAGTAGGGAGAACTGAGATCAGTATGCTGTGAAAGTGGAACACTGCCACATTATTTTGTGGGCTCAGAATATTAACATCTCAATTGAGTCAATGAAATATTATAAAAATGAAACTAATGATTAAGGCATATGATAAATATATCATGAGGGCATATATATTTTTCAATCATGATTTTGAATTATGGTGAAATTTATACTACTTATTCATACCAAATTGTCTATTTCCTTTTATGACTAGTAATAAGCAGTTATAGAATGAAGTTAGAGTTTAGCACTTAACCATAAACTCCTGAAGCAAAGTGGACTTTCAGGAAGTCAGACAGTTGACTTAAGTCTCTGATAACAGAGTATACCAACCACTAGTTATTTTATGTATTACTGACATAGAGGTAAAATGAGAATGTAGTTTGAAAATGACTACTGTGCTTTTTTCTCTTACCTTTTTGAATATAAGACTTTTGCCCTAGTTCCCCAGGGGTAGACATTGCCCGGGACTATTTTAGGACCTGTTGGTGTAGAATACAAGGAGAAAGATTTAGTTGATATTCATCTTTTGATATGCAAAATAAAAAGCATACCACATGTTAGCCTTTCAGATCTTGCCGTAGCCTTGAAAATGAGTTTTTCCAAATTCCTTTATTCCCTGCTTTAGCAAATTAAGTTTCAAGGACTCTCTTCACAGTTTTCTCTAAGTGTAAAGAATACACTCTATCCTTCTACGACAGGCCTTCTTGATAGAAGGAAGATATAAGGGAAATAGGAGAAATCTCTTTCCCGTTAAGATTGGCCCAGGTATTTGTATAATGAAGATTGGAAAGAAAAGAAGATGCTAAAGCATTCAGCTGTGTATGTCTCAGTTTCTTTTTGGGGCTTTGGTTGTAGTTAACTCAGGGGATCGCTAAGATTGGGGAGCTCAAGAAAGTTAGGGCTCTTGAACTAGTACTTATCTGGGTTTCCAGAATGAGGCTACGCACATTAAAGTTGGGGAACACTATTGATCAGATGGATACTTTAAAGTTTACAAACTCTGGGCTAAGAATCAGGACCATTTCAGGAGGCAAGATGATCCCAATAGCACAAGATAGAGCGAACCATTCTGCCTGGGGCCAGGGGAAGGAGAAGCTTTAGACTTAGGGGGTGCGGCCATCAAGGACTCAAAACAGACTGAATAACAAATGACTGATGCTCTGTATGAGAGCTTCTAGAGTCAAAACACTGAATCATGAATTACTAACTCTAAACTGTAGCAAAAGAAGCAGGTAGTACTCTTGCCTGGAGAATCCCTTGGACAGAGGAGCCTGGCGGGCTACAGACCATGGGATCACAGAGTCCGAGTGACTCACACACACACACACACACACACACACGTCTCATAATGTTAAGGTGAATGAAGGCCATCATAGCCCTTTAGGACAGTGCACAGCAGGGAGCGCACATCTGAGAATTAGCATGTCATCATTTCTATCTATGCCTTGGAGGGAGGGGGGCCCACAATGCCCTCAAGGACATCTGTGCTCTACATTCCTCCCTTCTTTCACTACTTAGGAAGTTTGAGGGCAGAGGAGACTATTAGAGACACTGAGAAATTTTATCCACGGAAAATGAACCAAATACGATTTAATCCCTAATCTATAGATTTAACCGGAATTGGAGAGTTAATCAATTTTTGCCCTCACTAGAGGGTCAACCCAGGGTCAACTAAAGGAGTTTCCCAGGTGGCTCAGTGGTAAAAGAATTCACCTGCCAATGCAGGAGACTCAAGAGATGCGGGTTTGATCCCTGGGTCAGAAAGATCCCCTGGGGTAAGAAATGGCAACCCCCTCCAGTATTCTTGCCTGGAAAATCCCATATATAGATGAGATTGGTGGGCTACAATCCATGGGATCACAAAGAATTGGATGTGACTGAGCACACACATGCATGCAGAGGGTCAACCACAAGGATTCTTTGAGGATAGGAATTTTCTAGAACAAGATTAAAAGTCTTCATTTCCTCTGCATGTTTAACCTGAATTAAAAAATCACTGTAATTAGTAGTTTGTAGTTTTGATGTAAATTTTAGACAAATTATTTTCATTTATATGAGTTGTTTTCATTGAACATGGAACTCTAAAATGTGCAAAGTTCTATTGAAGTACTCTGGCAGGTTCAGCACACATACACATAAGTCCTATCATTTTCTGCCCCTCCTCTAACTTCTGTTTTCATCCTTCCACAATCATACCCACCACACCATCATGAATTAGTCAAAAAATTGTTCTTTTTGCTGAGACAGGAAGCAGGTTATACAAGTTGTTCAACATGACACTCTAGGCAGCAATACTAATTGCTCACAGTTGGTAGGAGAGAAGAAATGTATTTTGCAGCTCTGTACAATGAGGGACCCAAAGGTCTTTGAGATATGGTCTCCACCTTCAGGTGAATAATCAAGAACATAAATCATGTGTAGAAGTTGACTAGTAAACCAGGTAACATGTGATGTAGGATGTATGAGTGGAATAAATGAATGATCTAGAATTTCACACAAGGAAGAGAAAACTGGGGCCTGGGAACATCAAAACAAAGTTCATCAGAAATGTGGTTCATCAGATGTACCATAAAAGTAATTTGGAGAAGACACAGGAGGGAAGTCATTGATATTGTGAGTGGCCCTCAAATTCCTAAGTAAACTGGAATAAGCCAAGTATGCATTTTATAAAGCGTTTGGGTTCAAAACCTCACTCTACCACTTACCAACTGTGTGAACTTGGATGAGTGACCTCAACTCTTTGAATCCATTTCCTCATCTATGATAAGGTGGACAGTAATGACCAAATACTAGCATGTTTTTTCTTGAAACCCTTAGTTTGCTGTTTATTGCTTATTTATTTCATCAAGCTTTAAAAAAATTTTATTTACTTATTTTAATTGGAGGACAATCACTTCACAATACTGTGGTGGCCCCTGCCACACATCGATAGCAATCAGCCACGGGTACACATGCACCCCCCCATTCTGAACCCCCCTCCCAACTTCCTTCCCACCCAACTCCCTCCCCACCCCATCCCCCTGGGTTGTCCCAGAGCACCGGCTTTGAGTGTTCTGCTTCATGTATCGAACTTGCACTGGTCATCTATTTTACATATGGTAATGTACATGTTTCAATGCTGTTCTCTCATATTATCCCACCCTTGCCTTCTCCACACAGTCCAAAATCCTGTTATTTACATCTGTGTCTGTTTTGCTGCCTTGCATATAGGATTGTTGTTACGGTCTTTCTAAACTCCATATATATGTGTTAATTAATATACATATTGGTGTTTCTCTTTCTGACTTACTTCACTCTGTATAATAGGCTCCAGTTTCATCTACCTCTTTAGAAGTGACTCAAATGTGTTCTTTTTTATATCTGAGTAATATTCCACTGTGTATATGTACCACAACTTCCTTATCCATTCGCCTGTAGATGGACATCTAGGTTGCTTCTATGTCCCAGCTATTGCAAACAGTGCTGCAATGAACATTGAGGTACATGTGTCTTTTTTAATTCTGGTTTCCTGGGTGTGTCTGCCTAGCAGTGGGATTGTTGGGTCATATGGCAGTTGCATTTCCATTTTTTTAAGGAATCTCCACACTGTTCACCATAGTGGCTGTACCAGTTTGCATTCCCACCAACAGTGTAAGAGGGTTCCCTTTTCTCCACACCTTCTCCAGCATTTGTTTGTAGACTTTTTGATGGTGGCCATTTTGACTGCTGTGAGATGATACCTCACTGTGGTTTTGATTTGCATTTCTCTGATAATGAGTGATGTTGAGCATCTTTTCATGTGTTTATTAGACATCTATACGTCTTCTTTGGAGAGATGCCTGTTTAGTTCTTTGGCCCACTTTTTGACTGGGTTTTTTGTTTTTCTGGTATTGAGCTGCATGAGCTGCTTGTATATTTTGGAGATTAATTATTTGTCAGCTGCTTCATTTGCTATTATTTTCTCCCACTCTGAAAGCTGCCTTTTCATCTTATTTAGCATTTTTAAATGTGTTTTTTATTGTGGTAAAAATCATGTAATATGAAATATACTATTTTAACCATATTTAACTCTACAGCTCAGTGGTACTAAGTACATTCACATTATTGTGCAACTCTCACAATCATCCATCTCCCAAAATTTTCACCTTCCTAAACTGAAACTCTGTCCCCATTAAACATGAACTCCCCATTCCCTCTCCCCTCCCCAAGCCCCACCCCCTGACATCCACCAATGTACTTTCTGACTCTATGAATTTGACTAATCTAGGTACCTCGTATAAGTGGAATCAAACAGTATTTTTCTACACCTAATATATATTGGACTGCATTTTTAGGGTTAATTTAATACATCAAACAGATTGTACCTTCTTTTTCTTTTCCCCTGTGCTATACAGTAGCACAATAAGTTCTCGGTAGTTACCTATTTTTATACATAACAGTGTATATATGTCAATCCCAATCTCCCAGCTCATCCCACCCCCCTCCCCCCCTTGGTGTCCATATGTTTGTGTCTGTATCTGTATCTCTCAAATACTAGTATTTTTGAGGATTAAATGAAATACCTTATAAGGCACTGAGTTCAGTATCTGGTACATAGCTCAGCAACATGATTTAACTCTATTTCCTTCCTGTTCATCATTGCCTTTCATCTCCTTTGACTCAAAAAGTTTTTCTTATGAACGATTTTGTTCCACATAGAGTCTTCATATTTCATTTTTTCTTTGTATGAAGGGATGTGAAGTGAAAGTCACTCAGTCATGTCTGACTCTTTGTGATCCCATGGACTATAGAGCCCATGGAATTCTCCAGGCCCAAATACTGGAGTGGGTAGCCTTCCCCTTCTCCAGGGGATCTTGCCAACCTAGAGGTCGAACCCAGGTCTCCCACAGTGCGGGCAGATTCTTTACCAGTTGAGCCACAAGGGAAGCCCTTCTTTGTATGATACCCTTCCAATTCCTATTATGGTAAAAATTTAGAAAGGGCCATTAAAATAAATGTTCCCTAAAGGAACTGCAAAACCAAAGTCTTAAACTGCTGCAGATTTAAAAAACTTCACATTTCACAAGCTCTACCTTAAACTCCAAATACAGTTTGCCTCCTCTTGAGAAGAATAGTTAAAATGGTTGCATGAGACTTTGTGCTAAGAACATTACATTTGCTCATCATATTTGAATATGGTTATCATATTTTGTCTACTATTTTCAGTTCAAAATGGACATATGGGGTCTAGATACATGGTCATTTAGCCACATAGCTCTTATTTCACTGTCAGGGCAGAGAAACCAGAACACAGATGTTGCAGTGTTTGCTTTATGTCTTTCTAGACCTCAGGCTAAAGTAGAAGAGTTATGCACCTGTGGCATTAACAAATGTTCACAGATCTGATTATTATTAATTAGATGATGTAATTATACATTATCAAATTTTCTGCTGGAAATAAGGGTCCACCTGTGTTCTGAATGCCTGTATCCTTAAATGGTAAAATATGCTTCCTATGTGTTTAGACTTCAGTGACTTGCCAAGAAGTTCAGGTGTTATGTACAGATTGGGCTGGAGATTGACAAGGACAGAACTTCTTGCTCAATATCTATCTGTCTGTGTTTCTATCTATCTCCCTATCTCTTTCTGTGTCTCTAATTCCTACCAATGATATGGAACCTAAATGAAATGAGATAGCTACACAGAGCAAAAATGAGGGCATTATTTTTAGTAAGATTTTTCTCTTGACTCTAGATTCTTAATGCTTCTGACATTCCTGGACTTTTGGGATCCTGCTAGGGTTGGGTAAGAGGCTGAATTCTTGCCAACTCCCTGCTCTTTTCTACTTAAGTTTACATCTCATTATTGACAGAAGTAATCTACATGCTTCTGTTTAAAGGATTGTTTGTTGTAGCTGTTCAGTCACTAAGTTGTGTCCAACTCTTTGTGACCCCATGGACTGCAGCACACGAGGTTTCCCTGTCATTCACCATCTCCCAGAGTATGCTCAAACTCCTGTCCATTGAGTTGGTGATGCTATCCAACCATCTTATCCTTTGTTGTCTCCTTCTCCTCCTGCTCCCAATGTTTTCCAGCATCAGAGTCTTCTCCAGTGAGCTGGCTCTTCACATTAGGTGTCCAAAGTATTGGAGCTTCAGCTTCAGCATCAGTCTTTCCAATAAATATTCAGGACTGATTTCCTTTAGGATTGACTGGTTCAATATCCTTGGTGTCCAAGGGACCCTCAAGAGTCTTTCAATACCATTAAAATTTTACCATTATGAGCATTTTTCTAATTGTTTCTTTTGCTTTTTAAGCTTTTGAGTTTGGTATAATCTCATTTGTTGATTTTTTTCCTCTTATTGTTTCTGCTTTTGGTGTCATGCACCTAAAATTATTGCTGAGATGGATATGAATGAGGTTATTCCTCATTAATTTTTTTCTAGGAGTTTTATAGTTTCAGGTTTTATGTTTAAATCTTTGATCCATTTTAAGTTAATTTTTGTGAGTGGTATGAGATCAGAATCCAATTTAATTGTTCTGCACGTGTTTGTCCAGTTTCCCCAGCATCATATGCTGAGACTGTCTTTTCCCAGTGAAATGTTCTTGGTTCCCTTGTTGAAGATTAGTTGACTATATATGGAAGAGTTTATTTCTGGGCTCTTTAGAGTATTCTTAGAGGTCAGTTTTTATCTTTCAATACTTTGAATGTCATTTTATTCTCTCCTGGCCTGTAGAATTTTTGCTGAGAAATCTCTGATAACCTAATAGGGTTATCTTTGCAGGTTACTGTTTTTTTTTCCTCTGACTGCTTTTAAAATTCTTTCTTTATTACTTACTTTTGGCAGTTTTAATATATCTTGGAGAAGGTCTTTTTGCATTAAGATAATAGGGTGTTCTATTATCTTCATGGACTTGAATATCCAGTTGCCTCCACAGGTTTCAAAATTCTCAGTTATTCTTTTTTAAATTATTTTTTATTTTTAATTGGAGGATAATTACTGTACAATGTTATACTGGTGTCCACTGTGCAACAAGGCGAATCAGCCATAAATACATATATAATATCCTCTCCATGTGACCTGCTTTACTTCTAATGCATTCTTCATCTCATTTTGTGAGTTCCAGCTGCAGAATTTCTATTTGGTTCTTTTTTAGGATTTCATTTCTATAGTAAAGTACTCCTTCTGTTCATTAATTTCATCCCTAAGAGTATTGCATTCCCTTCCTGAGTTTTCTCATAGCTCTTTTAATTTCTTCATAATAGCCACTTAAAATTCTTTATCAGTTAGATCACAATATTCCATGTCTTTGGATTCTATTGCTAGAAAATTGTCATTTTTCTTTCTCTGATAGCTTATTATTGTGGTTTTTCATGGAATTTAGTGAAAAGTGCCTCTACCATCACATTTGAAGTAGTGAATACTTATTTAGACAAGGTTTTATTTACTACGATTCTAGTAATTGAATAGGTTAGTAGTTAGGAACCTTCTGTCTTCCAGAAGGTGGCGCTATAGCACAGATTTTTGGTTTCTCTTGTAGGTGCTGACACAGGTCGGGAACCTGAAACTAAGGGTGACAGCAGAGTGGGGCGAGGGGTGTGGGGAGGTGTGTACTTAGCACTTAGGACTTTCGATGTACCCATGGCCTGATAGGGGGGTCTTCAAGTGAGGGGGTCCCAGAGGACTGTGGGCAGTCGTGTTGCCTCCAGAGGACAGACAGCAGGAGACACTTTCTATCAGCCCTCTGTGTCTGCCTTCTTCCCTTTCCTTTCCCTTCCCCCAGTCACTCCAGTTCTCCTTTTGAGAGAGTAACTGGTCCCCTCTCTCCGGCTATTGCACTTGTGGCCAGCCCCCTCCTCACCGCCTTCACCTTTAGCTTCCTCTGCCAGAAGGGTTGTGCTGGCTAGCGTAGCAATCTACCTCCTTCTCTCCTCTGGCAGCCTCTCTTGCTGCAGGCTCCATTTGCTGTGTGGGCCAATCTACCTACTTTTGGACAGAGGAATGAATATCTTGGGCATCCTGGTATACAGGGCTGTTTCTTTCCCCTTTACCCCCGACCCCCTAGTTGTGGATGTTTGATTAGTTGTAGATCAAAGACGAGAGACAAAAGGAACGACCTAAATCACCATGATGCTGACAGTCACTCTCCTCACAGTAATCAATTAATAGATTCTCATGTATTGTCTCTGTCACCATTGGCTCATCAGTCAGCATGTATTGGGGGTATACCTTTTACTGAGAATTCTGTCGTCTTTATATTGCTTTTGATTCACTTACTCCATTATGCATTAACCTGTGTGACAGACCTGAATATACCCACTAGACATAACTAAGAGCTAAAGAATCTATGGTTTTTATTTGGTATGGGCCTGTGATTCTGAACTTCAAAGTCCCAAGTAAAAGTTCTTTACTTGTTTTTTTGTTTGCTTGTTTTTGTGCTTGTTATAGGCTATCCTACATATCCAGATAACAGTCACTTAGTTTCAAGACCTTCCTAAGTAAAGCAACTTATTACTGATAAATCACTCAGCAATATATTGTTCAGTTAAGGCTCCTTAGTTGAGTGAGTTTAGTAATGGTATCACCCTAGATCAAGCCGCATCTCAGGCAGGAAATATCCCTCAATGCTAAGTAAGTAATTATTTGGCTTTATATTTTTTTGTTCTTATAATGACTAATGTCAGGTGATTCTTTTAGGTAACCTGAGATTTATGAAGCACAGTGCCCAGGTCTCAATGAATGTAGCAGTAAGGGCAAATAATACTCCATTTATTCTGTACTACTGTATTTGCAAGATACTAATTGCATAATATATTTCATTTTATGTAAATATTTTATAAACTCTCTGAGATGGCTACTGAAGTGAAGTGAAATGAAGTCTCTCAGTTGCGTCCAACTCTTTGTGACCCCATGGACTGTAGCCTATCAGGCTCCTCCGTCCACTGGATTTTCCAGGCAAGAACTGTAAAATGGGGATAATAGTAATAGTAGTAGCCATCTCTACTACTATTATACATATGTATAAACTGAGGCATAGAAGAGGTTAAATAATTGTCAAGAATGTCAGTGAGTGGTGGAGCCAAGTTCTTTGCTGATTGAAAATACTGAACTTGTTGAGTTGGCTATTGATGCAAGTCATACAACCATCATATCAGTTCGGTTCAGTTGCTCAGTCATGTCTGATTCTTTGCACCCCCATGGACTGCAGCACTCCAGGCTTCCTTGTCCAACCATCATATAAAAGGGCAGATTTGTGGTTGTCATTACCTTTCTAAGACACAATAAAACAAAGAATAAAATTTTATTTGTTATTAATTTGCTTGCCGTTTCTATTGCTTTTTGTCTCTGCTAATCCCTGTGTGATCTGTTGGAGGACATTACTTTAAATGTAGAGTTTCTTTAGAAGTGTTTGAAAGGACCTAATTTTTCTAAAAACAATTTATTGGAGTGTAGTTGATTTAATACATTGTGTTAGTTTCAGGTGTACAATAAAGTGAATCAGTTACACATAGTACACATATACATACATCCACTCTTTCTTAGATTCCTTTCCCATATAGGTCGTTACAGAGTGCTGAGTAGAGCTTCCTGCGCTATACAGTAGGCTCTGATTAGTTATCTATTTTATATAGTAGTGTGTATATGTCAAACCCAATCTCTTAATTTATCCCTCCCTGCCCTTTCCCCAGCAACCATAAATATGTTTTCTACACCTGTGACTCTATTTCTGTTTTGTAAATAAGTTCATTTGCAACCTTTGTTTTCAATTCTTCATATAAGCAATATCATATGTTATTTGTCTTTATCTGACTTCACTCAGTGTGACAATGTCTAGGGAAGGACCTAGTTTGAAAAGAGGAAAATAGTAGACTGAAAGATACAAAACTTCTGGACTGCATAAATGAGTTTGGCATATGTGTCCCTCCACTAGTATTTCATCATCACTGCCACCATCATTATCATCATCACCACCACATGGTTTCGATAACCAAGTGGAAAATTTTCTCCCCAGAGTAAACACTGCATTATTGACTAAAGACTACTTTCATCTTCCTATGTATACTGTTCCACCAAATTTTCTTTTAAATAGAAATTTGTTACTTGGCATTGGATGACAAGGAACACTCAACTCTGTATTTTATTTAATTTTTCTGAATTTAATTTCTGAATGTATCAAATTTCTAAATTTTATTTTCAAATTTTCACTAAATTTCAATAAAATCATTAAAACCAAAAACAGCTGCTATTAAAGTACCCTGCTTCTCATTTTATTAAAAAAAATCTCTTTTATTTAGTTGAAGAATTGTCTTTTTTTTCATTAGTTTATCATATTGGTCCCCAGAACAAAGTGCCTAATGTTCCAAAAGTTTATTCTCCCTTGATTTTGGGATAGACACCTTATTAATATATAATTACTCAATTTTTTTTGATTGATCAGTAATCTTTGATAGATGTTATAGCTAAATGTGGGCTTTCCAGGTGGTTCAGTGGTAAAGAATCTACCTGCCAGTGCAGGAGATGCAGAAGACCTGGGTTCAATCCCTGGATCTGGAAGTGCTCCTAGAGAAGGAAATGGCAACCCATTCCATTATTCTTGCCTGGGAAATCCCATGGACAAAGGAGCCTGGTAGACTGTGGTCCATAGGGTCACATAGAGTCAGACACAACTGAACACAAACACACACAGCTGAATTTAATCCAAACAGAGGGGGAAGAAACCCACGTTTTATTTGTTCATGTTATACAAAGTTTATTTTATTATTAGAAAAAAAGTAGTTCAGTACTGTCTCCATCACAGTACTTGCGTTGGTCCCTGCTGATTGACAGCAGCGCTCGAAGCTAGAAATGCCTAAGGCACTGCCTGGGCTGCGCTGTTCCCACTGAGCTCCATGGACTCCACGGGCCCCATAACACTGGGGCCAGTGTTGTGGCTGAGTCAGGGCTTGTGTTTCTAATAATTATGACCTCAGGGCACACTTCAGCAAGAAGCCATCAGGGAACTTTGAAGAACATTAAATATTCATATCCTGGAGGGTATGGGGCATGCTGGAGGGCCATGCAATATGGTCACAGGTATATAAGAGAAAGGACTTCATGCTCTGCTCTTATCAGGGTCTGAGTTGGGTGTCTAGGGTTTTGCAGGGTCATTCCTTATTGGCTTTTGAACTGTGGTGTTGGAGAAGACTCTTGAGAGTCCCTTGGGCTGTAAGGAGATCCAACCAGTCAATACTAAAGGAAATCAGTCCTGAATATTCACTGGAAGGACTGATGCTGAAGCTTAAACTCCAAGACTTTGGCCACCTGATGCGAAGAACTCTCTCACTGGAAAAGACCCTGATGCTGGGAAAGATTGAAGGCGGGAGGAGAAGGAGATGACAGAGGATGAGATGGTTGGATGGCATCACCGACTTGATGGAATTGAGTTTGAGTAAGCTCCAGGAGTTGGTGATGGACAGGGAAGCCTGGCATGCTACAGTCCATGGGGTCGCAAAGAGTCGGACACGACTGAGTGATTGAACTGAACTGATCTCCTTATTGGCTATTTGGTGCAGGAGAGTGGAGGCAGGGTCACTCAAAAAAACTATCTAGGTTGCCCAGGGTTTTCTGAATGGGCAACTTTGTGGGTGTGAGTAGCCTAGTTCTTTACCCACTTAGTTTTCTAGTAGCTGTGTCTTTATAACTGGCAATGTGTTTATTCATATGAGAGTCTTTTGAATTGAAAGCCTTGGCAATCAACAGTTTAATGTCAGGCATTTACACTGTAGTACTCCATTTATCACTCACAACTTCTTTCTGCCTGAATAACAAAGCATTTTAATTATAGGCCTGTAACTGCCTCTTCCTTATCCTACCCTCCTCCACTCAGGGCAAACCTCTCCACCCAACTGGAAGAGAAAAACAAGTTTTAGCAGCTTTATAGCTACAATGAACTGAAATTGCTAACTCTACTTCAAAAGATGAACATTTATTTCATTTTTATTAGTAGTATTAGGGTCAAGAGACAGAAGTTTTAACTCCACTCAAGATGAGACTAAAAATTTATTTGATTTTATGCCATTTAATTGGTATGGCTCGTCCCAGAATGTAGTTATCATTTAAGTCTTCATTTGAATCCATAGTGTCTCTCCTTTTGTCTCCTCTGATGACACTTTAAATCAAGTTAATTCTTCTAAACGTAATGATCGTACAAACAAAGCAAAACAAATCTCCTGATTCATTTCAGAGGTGATTAATCATCCTGCGAAAAAGTTGTACTTTCTCTTATGCTGTAGTTGTCTGAGAGACATGCCCAGTTAAGGGTATATTTCTCGGTCCTCTTACATCTAAGCAGGTCCATAACGTTTGTTCTTGCCAATGGAATATGAGGGGGAATGAAATCTGCCAAATTCTTCTTTAGGCAGCTTTCTGTAGATGAGCATAGTCAGGTGTTCCCCATATTGGAAGCCAGGTTATGAAGATGGCAGAGCCACGAGGCACAGTGAGTCTGAATTCTTGAGTCAGCACTTGGAAGAAAAAAACTGACCAGGAATACATAATTGGCATTTTAAATGAAAGAGAGGTCAACTTCTATTGAATTTGAACATTATAACTTTTTTTTAACCTTTTGATTTTATACTGGAGTACTGATTTCCTGGAGGAGGGCTTGACCACCTACTCCAGTATTATTCTTGCCTGGAGAATCTCATGGACAGAGGAGCCTGGAGGGCTACAGCCCAAAGGATGGCAGAGTCGGACACGACCAAAGTGACCGAACACGCACACATACACACATTGCCGATTAACAATGTTGTGGCAGTTTCAGGCGGACGGCAAAGGAACTCAGCTGGACATATACATGTATCCATTCTCCCCCAGACTCCCCTCCCATCCAGGCTGCTGTGTAACGTTGAACAGAGTTCCTTGTGCTATACAGTAGGTCCCTGTCAGTTATTCATTTTATATATAGCAGTGTGTACCTGTCCATCCCAAATAGGTATCTATTGTGAAATGATATGCCACAATGAATTTAGCATCAGTCACCACTGATCTCTAGTTCTTCATCTAGTTTTTCTTCAAAGTGACCAAATTATTCTTTCACAAATTTTTCATGTGTATACAATTTCATCTTAAAATCCTTTTAAGATGGAACATTTTAACTTTTAATTTTATCTGTAGTTAGCACCTAAATGTAGAATATACTTCAGCTTTAGTATCTGATTTAGCACCCTGTTACTTATTTAGTCATCAAATATTTACACAGATGTTAGTACACACATACGTACATATACACACACTTATAATACTTACAGAGAACTCAGTGTCAGGCACTCCGAATACTTGAAAAAGAAGACAGATAGTTTTTTACCTTAACTATAGTGAGGCCAAAAATCTTCCTCATGGTAGATTTGTCTTTTCATGGCTTTTCGTTCTTTTGATTTGTTTATGAATAGCAATCTTTTTTCAAGGCCCTGTTCTCTTATTCTCAATAATCAATGCATGCATGCATGCCAAGTTGCTTCAGTGGTGTCTGACTCTTTCCAACCCTATGGAATGTAGTCTGCCAGGCTACTCTGTCCATGAGAGTCTCAAGGCAAGAATACGAGAGTAGGTTTCCATGCCCTCCTCCAGGGAATCTTCCTGACCCAAGAATCAAACCCTTGTCTCTTATATCTCCTGCATTGGCAGGTGGGTTCTTTACCATTAACGCCACCTGGGAAGCCCCTATAATCAATACTTTTACTCAGTTATCACCTCTATGAATAACCTCTTAATCCATTTCTCTGATCATGGCCTCCTAACTATATTCTAGTTTTTCTTTTCCATTATTTATAGGACATTTTCATTTGTCCACCATAATTTTAAACTCAACTAGAAGTCAATATAAAGTTATGGTTAATAGCATAACAAAATGGAGCTTGAATTATGATTAAAGTCAAGTTTTCCATAGTAAGACAACTATTAATTGAATAGCTACTAAACTAATTCTAATCGTTAGCTTATATTGTTTCTATCAATAATTTTTTTTCCTAAAAGGAAATGCAAAGTGCATGCCAACTGAGTGTTAGTCAAATTCAGTTTGTTTCTGTGTCTCTTTCATATAAATTACAATGAACTGTATACCCTGAGAAGAGTTGTAGCAATAACAATTTGAAGGTTTTAGCCTTCACCTTTTTATTCCGACATAAAAAATATTCAAGCACCTCTTCATGAGGGAAAACTTTATAGAAGTGTTTGTCTACTTCAGCCTCATCCAAGTTCTTGATTGAATGAGAGCAACAAGGCAAGAGTGTAAACTTGAAAACACTTGTGTCCTAGCTTACGGAGGAGCTGATGACCTAGTTATTAAGATTTCATTTTGATTGTGTGAAAAGAGAAGACTGGACATGTTGGAGCCCAACGGTTGCTGCCTCCATGACCCTACACTGAGACCCCTAAGTGATCAGATCACAAGAGCTTCCCCCCCTTTTTTTTTTTTTTTTAAGAGCTGCCCTTAATCTAACAGTGTGATGAGCATGTTGACAGGAAAGAGTCAACTCAGTCAAGCTTAGGGGACTATTCTAGCTGGGGATCAATGAGGAGAGAGGATTTTAGACATAGCAATGGAGCATCACTGAAATTAACCTCTGGCTCTGTCCCAGGGAATCCGTGACAGATTCCTAGAGGCACATTCCTAGTGGAATGGTGGGGCACATTGAAGGGTCAAATGAAAGGGGTGTATCATGATAGGTGTGTTAGAAATGGAACACAAGCTTCTAGGCCTTAGGTTTTATATATTTCATTCACATTCACATCCTTCCACAATTGTTCTTTAGAGAATAGCAAAGGAGAAACTTGACAATGTGACAGGAATGTACTTCAGCAACGTGACAGGCAGAGCTTGTGTGGATAGAAAGGTCAGCAGCAAATTGAGAAGTAGAGGGTTGTGTTTGGGAAGGCTTAAAAAAATGGATGCCTGAATCTGTCTTCTGAGAAAATTCCCGGTGCCTTCATAATGTCTTTCACCATCTCTCCCTTCTCCCTTTCTTCCTTCTTTCTTTCCTCCTTTTCTCCCTCCCTCCTTGCCTTCCTTCTTCCCTTATTCCTTCCTTTCCTCTCTTCATCTCTTTTTAAAATGCCACTTATTGAATATATATATGCTAGACATAATGCTGCTGCTGCTAAGTCACTTCAGTCGTGTCCAACTGTGTGACCCCATAGACGGCAGCCCACTAGGCTCCCCCGTCCCTGGGATTCTCCAGGCAAGAACACTGGAGTGGGTTGCCATTTCCTTCTCCAGCGCATGAAAGTGAAAAGTGAAGTGAAGCCGCTCAGTCGTGACCAACTCTTAGTGACCCCATGACTGCAGCCTACCAGGCTTCTTTGTCCATGGGATTTTCCAGGCAAGAATACTGGAGTGGGGTGCCATTGCCTTCTCCGAGACATAATGCTAGGTATTAGCAATACAAGATCATTTCCTTTAAGGGTTTCACTTTCTATTGTGGAAGTCAGAAATGTAAATCATCAATTATAGAACAGTAGGGAAAATGTTGTGATAACTACATTAAATGTCTGCATGCAAACCTAGAGGCAGATAACCTATCATGGCTGAAGAAGCCCAGCAAAATTTCTCAAAGGTGAGGGGACTACACTGACTCCTAAGACTGGGAAGACTAGATGGAGATTAAATGTGCAAGGGCAGTCCTGGTAGGGACATCAGATCAACTTAATAATGACCAGAGTTGGACAACAAAAACAATAGAGTTGGAATGAGTGAGTAAACAAAATATATGTGCTTAGGCATCCAGGCAGCAACAACTGATTCAAAGGTTGACTCATCATAGAATTATGGCCTCACTAGTGCTTAAGAACATGGACATGGAATAGAAAAGCTGAATATTTAGATTTGTCTAGAGCTGGGCTTTTGCAAGGGAAAGAACACTGGAAGGAGGTTGGGTTATAGAGAAACTCCAATCTGGGAGCCCTGAATGAGGAGGGAGAAATTTGCAGACTGTGTTTCTGGTGCCACTGCAGAGACCACTGTTTTATTTATATTTTCAGAGCCTTTGACTGGGACTTCCCAGATGTCACAGTGTTAAAAGAATCTGCCTGCTAATGCAGGAGATACAAGAGACATGGATTAGATTCCTGGGTCCAGAAGATCCCCTGGAGAAGGAAATGGCAGCCCCCTCCAATATTCTTGCCTGAGAAATCTCATAAACAGAGGAGCCTGGTGGGCTACAGTCCATGGGTTCACAAAGAGTTACACATGACTGAGCACACAGTCTTTGAGCCTTTGATAAGACCCCTAAGCTCCTCCTGTCTGTTTTCTTCCATTCAGTTTAGTAAACACCTTTGTCTCTGGATACATAGGTAAATAAGCTAAGAGGTAGAAGAATATACAAATTCTTAATTTCTATATTTCCTAAAATTTTTGGAAATGTGTCAAGATTTTGTTGAAATTAGAAAAACCTTAATATCTGTATGGAAAATACCAGCCTGGGTGGGGACAGCAGGGAGAGGCAGGGAGAGTAAAATCCTGAGAATTACAAAACTGGCTGGCTGTTCAGTTCAGTTCAGTTCAGTTCAGTTCAATTCAGCCACTCAGTCGTGTCCGACTATTTGCAACCCCATGGACTGCAGCACACCAGGCTTCCCTCTCCATCACCAACTCCTGGAGCTTACTCAAACTCATGTCCATCAAGGCGATGATGCCATCCAACCACCTCATCCTCTGTTGTCACCTTCTCCTGCCTTCAATCTTTCCCAACATCAGGGTCTTTTCCAATGAGTCAGTTCTTCCTATTAGGTGTTCAAAGTATTGGAGTTTCAGCTTCAGCATCAGTCCTTCCAATGAATATTCAGAACTGATCTCCTTTAGGATGGACTGGTTGGATCTCCTTGCCGTCCAAGGGACTCTCAAGAGTCTTCTCCAACATCACAGTTCAAAAGCATTAATTCTTCAGTGCTCAGCTTTCTTTATAGTCCAACTCTCACATCCATGCAAGGAATCGAACCAGGGTCTTCTGCACTGCAGGCAGATTCTTTACCAACTGAACTATGGGTTACACTTAACTATTACACCAGTCTTGTGCTTGTTTTGAAATATAGTCCTGCTTATTTCCAAATTCCTATCTCAAATTTAATTCACAGTGCTTGTTGGTCCATGCACAGGTAGACTTCTAGTTCTAGCATCTTGGAATAGTGGGGCCTTTTCACACCCTCTCCTTATTCTGTGTGTGATCCTTAGCTTAGGGGCACACAGGAGATAGAAGAGAATATTTCCTAGAAGATGGTCTGGTGAGTTGGCTGTCAGTGATGGTAAGGTTCTCTCTCATGTCTGTCTTTTAGACATTGCATCTCTGTCTAATGTATGTTAGTTCTTCAAGTGGTCCAAGGTGATGGGTTCACTCTTCATAATTCTCTTCAATGAATAATAGCCCACTTTCATTTATGTGCCTTGGCCCAATCAGTTCATTACATAGCCTCTTACTGTGGGAGTCCCAGCGCCTAGCTTGTGACCCATATAAGGGTTATGTCTGAACTTGACTTCTCCAGGCGACCATTGAATCCATGGCATGATTCATGGCCAACTGGAGGTAGTATTGACATCTTCCTGGATTCCTCATTTTTCTCTCTCTTTCCTCATCTTTGACCACGTCCCAGTAGAACCACTAACTCAAATGGTGCCTTTAAATGAATTGTAAACAAAATAAAAAAATTAAATTAGGAAAAAAAATCCAACTGAATTGGGAAAAAAAAAACCTGAGTTGGAAAAAAAATTTTCCAACTAAATTGGAAAAAATAAAACTATGCTTCTCTTTCTTTGAGAGATGTATCTCTGTGCCAGACCAAATCTCACAGCTTGACCTTGGCCTGCAGCTTGTGTTTCAGTTTTGTTTGCTACCTTAACTAGGTGTTCTTATGCAGGGCACAGCCTTGATGCTCACACATGGAAGTCCTGAGATCTGTTGTTCATCTCCCAAGCCCTGTGGCTCAGCACTCTCAAGATACAAGCTGGTTTCCCTCACCAGCAAGGTCACTATAGGTGAAGGCTGTTAGTGAGCTTCCCAGGTGGGGTAGTTATGAAGAATCCACCTGCCAATGCAGGAGACACATGTTCAATCCTGGGTTGGGAAGATACCCTAGAGGAGGAAACTGGCTCCAGTATTCTTGCCTGGAAAATTCCATAGACAGAGGAGCTTGGTGGGCTACAGTCCATGGGGTTGCAAAGAGTTGGACACACGAGCATATCAGTGTACCAACCACCTTATAGTAAGTGATGTTGAATTCCTTGCTTCTGACATGAGGGAAAAAGGGTGGAGGAAAGATTGCTGCTCCCAAAACCCTGCGCTATGCTGAAAGCAATCTCTTGCAGACCCTCTCTTGTGGCTCTGAATGGTGAAACTCTCCACATCAGTTATTTCCCTTGGCTACTGAGAGCAGGGGAGTCACATGACTTCGTTGAAGTCATCTTTAGGCCAGTGGTTCTCAAATTGGGAAATTTTGCCCCTCAGGGAACGTTTGGTCATGTCTAGAAACATTTTTGGTGTCACAACTAGAAAGGAGGTGTTACTACTATTTAGTGGGTAGAGGGCATCTGTGTGCTTAGTCGTTCAGCCGTGTCCGACTCTTTGCAACCCCATGGACTGGGGTCTGCCAGGCTCTTCTGTCCATGGGGATTCTCTAGGCAAGAATACTGGAGTGGGTCACCATGCCCTCCTCAAGTGGATCTTCCCAACCCAGGGATCGGATCGAGCACAGGTCTCCCACAATGCAGGCAGAATCTTTACCATCTGAGCCACCAGGAAGCCCAGGTAGAGGACATGGAGTTTCTAAACATCCTCCAATGTAGAGAACATTCCCCACAACAAAGAATGTACGTGTTCAACTCTTTTGCAACCCCTGGACTATAGCCCCCCAGGCTCCTCTGTCCATGGAATTCTCCAGGCAAGAATAATAGAGTGGGTTGCCATTTCCTTCTCCAGGGGATCTTCCCAACCCAGGGATTAAACCTGCATCTTCTACATTGGAAGGCTGATTCTTTACCACTGAACAACCTGGGAAGCCCAAGACAAAGAATAATCCTGTCCAAAATAGGATTAGTATTGAGGTTGACAGATCCTGTCCTGGAACACTCCTGAGCATCTTATCTACTCACAAAGCCAAAGGTAAGGAAATGACTGTACCCCAACTCCTCACATCCAGGGACCAGGAGAATTAAGTTCTTATGTTTGACTTTTTACTTAACTTCGACTCTGGGCAAATCTTTGCTTCAATGTCTTCTGTCAAATGTAATGAAAGTATCTGTTGTACTGTCTTTGTAGGGTGGTGATGAGAATGAAATAATAGAAATGAATGTTCTTTGAAAAAATTTTCAAAAAGCCACAAAACTCATTATTTTGCTATGTTGAGAGAGTTCTAGACACAAAAGCATTCTGGCTGACTATGGAGCTGAATTACTCCCTGCTTTATCCCTTTGTGTAACTGTAACATCAAGTAACTCAGTTTAGAAATATGTCACTTGTTTAAATATAGGATAGGTTATCTAGATGAGAAAATTTGCTTGATGTTATTGTCTTTGGTGTTAATCTTTTCTTACACTCGATTAGTTCCCTTGTCATTTTTTTTGACCCAGTTTGCATAGAATATTATCTACATCTGTGAAGAAATTAAAGTTGGACTGGCTTGTAATTAGTAGTATCACTGAAACACCTAAGTTAGTGGCATCACCTAAAATTTATGATCAGAGTCTGAACTAAATCTGTATCATTTTGAACATGACATAAATGAAATAAACACAGTGACTTTGGGCATGCACAATCATTAACAGATACAAATGCATTAAATGGGATGAAATGTTACAGAAAACCTATGTACCTATGAAAATGCTTCCATAGTTAGATCCCTGCCAAAGCAATGCTAAAGGTAACATGAAAGGGACATAATGTAATCTTATTATCAATAGTTGGCCATTTACCAAAACAGCTTGGTACCTTCTTAGAGTGAATCTCTAGTCAGCAATCCAGTTGCAAAACTTCATTTTAAGAGTTAAGAGGGATAAACTGGAAATGCTGTTAGGATTCTACATTAAAATAAAAAATATTACAGGCTGAGAAGAGCAGAATGGATAAAAGGCTTTTAGTTTGCTCCCTTTGAAACACTGTTTAAAAGGGGCATGCCTGTTTAGATCGGGCCAGAGTGATATAAGTTATGTTGTAGAAGCAACATGTTAGTCCTGAGGAAAGAGGTAGTACAAGTGAAAGAATACTTCCCAAATTCTTTTTGATGATTTCATGCTCACACAGACGTGACACAACTGGCTTCTCTGTGTTTATCTGGAATTCTGGAAAGGAATCTCAAGCATGTTATCATGACTCTTTTCCTTCTTTAAAGTTGTGATACTAGCTACGGTTATGCTTAAATCCATGATTTCCTTTAAGGTCTTAGTACTCTAACATTTGATCATTTTGGTACTAAGTTCTCTAAATCATGTGTTGCTACTCTCAGGAGGTGCTCGTGGTAAAGAACCCACCTGCCAATGCAGGTTAGACGTTGGACATGCCAGTTGGATCCGTGGGTATGGAAGATCCCCAGAGAAGGGAATGGCAATCCACTCCAGTATTCCTGCCTGGAGAATCCCATGGACAGAGGAGCCTGGTGGACTACACAGTTCACAGGTTTGCACCGAGTCTAACATGACTGAAGCGACTTAGCATTAGCACTCTCACATTTGCTGAGTTCTGAGGTGGCCCTAGTGGTAAAGAATCCACCTGCAGTGCAGGAGACTCAAGTTCGATCCCTGGGTTGGGAAGATCCCCTGGAGAAGAGAATGGCAACCCACTCCAGTATTCTTGCCTGGAGAATCCCATGGAGAGAGGAGCCTGGCAGGCTGTGGTCTATAGGGTTTCAAAGAGTCAGACATGACTGAAGTGATTTAGCTAGCACACACTCATGTTGCGTGGAGAAACAAAGAGCATGCCATGCCTTACATGCTCTTCTTGATTTTGCCAGGGAAGAAGACTCAACATTGCAGGGCATATCTGGTGTACAGATGAGTATGTAAGGAATGGGTGTTGGATAGAGGTTAATGTCTTTTCATAGAAAATAAACATGGTTACCAAAGGGGAAAAGGTAGAAGTGGGATAATTTAGGAGTTGGGATTAACAGGTACATACCCCTATGTATAAAATAGATAAACAACAAGGCCCTATTATATAGCACAGGGAACTATATTCAGTGTCTTACAATAGCCTATAATGGAAAAGAATCTGAAGAAAATATATTTCTGAATCATTTTGCTGCCATATACCTGAAACTCACACTGCATTGTAAATCAGTAATGTGTGTGCTTAGCTGCTCAGTCATGTCCAGCTCTTTGCAACCCCATAGACTGGGGCCTGCCAGGCTCCTCTGTCCATGCGGATTCTCCAGGCAAGATTACTGGAATGGGTTGCCATGCCCTCCTCCAGGGGATCTTCCCACCTAGGGATTGGATCGAACCCAGGTCTCCCATATTGCAGGCAGAGTCTTTACCATCTGAGCCATCAGGGAAGCCCAAGAATACTGGAGTGGATAGCCTGTCCCTTCTCCAGGTGAACTTTCTGACCCAGGAATTGAACTGGGGTCTCCTGCATTGCAGGCAGATTCTTTACCAGCTGAGCTACCTGCGAAGCCCCAAATCAATAATACTTCAATAAAAAATTAAAAAATAGAGTAACATTTGAGGTATATGTACAAAAAAGGTAAACGTCTTTTGAGTTCTTCCCCACAAACATTTATGAATCTGCTTTTCTTTTTGCCACTTTTTTTTAGTAAACACGCTTTACACTTCTTCAGAGTACCGTAGGTTGGGCAGATGAGAAGAAGCGGTAAACTGCTTGTAAATTTGCTAATTGTGACTTCAGCCCATCTCCTCCTGGGTACACAGAATACAGATATCATGAATCAAAGTGAAGATATCTTAAATAGGAACATAATTAGTCAAGCAGTTGCTGAGTTGGCTTTATGACAGTGGTGTAGTTCTAAAAAAGAGTATAACAAAGCATTCGCAAACAATGGCCAGGATTTAAATTGCTACTGAATCCAGATTGACAGATAGTAGCACTGATGAAACATAAGGGCTTTGGCTTATCACAGCCATTCTCGGACTTTATGGCATGTTACTGCCTTGTTCACGACCATGCCAGGCTGGCCTCTTTCTGGTGCTCAGGGAGCGTTAAATAATAACAATACTGTCAAGTACTTCTTATTTTTCACCTGGGAACATTTATAATTCTCTGCCTCATGTACTTTCTAATTCTTCATGCTCAATGATGGGAATGAAAATTAATTACGCTGGGAATGTGAATGTCGCCGTGACAAATCATTCCTATTCTGTTAAATAATGTTTTCATTGGTGAGCCTAGGAGGTCCCTGGACTGTGTTTTCTTGTCCTAGTCCTCTATTCATTCCTCCTTCCTCTGCCCTAAGATCTTTTTAGAAATGCCAAAACTCAACAAGAGTAATAGCCTTTTAATTGGGGTCTGGGATTTAGATGTGATTTGTTTTAAAACCTTCCTAAATGTGGCATTTAAGTCTACTTGAAATTCCCAATTCTTTTCTCCTGTAGCTCAGCCAAAGATGTCGTTTTGATTTCTGAGCTGCACATTCCTGGGGGTATGGGTCTCATTTGTCTGAAAAAGAGAGATGTAAGCTCATTTGAAGTTTCAGTTGACTTATTGTTCTGTTTTGACCTTTGCTACTAATAGCTGGCAGAGAATAAGACCAGACATGTCAATCATTGCCTAGATATTATAAACTATTGACTGTTTCTTGAAGGATTGTGATGCTTATTTTATTGGCCTGGTGTATCATAGGAGGAGATTTATAGAGTGCCAAAACATAACAACTGTGGCTGGCTAGCATCATTCAGACCTGCTGGTAATAAAGTCATTGCAATTAATAACTACCAATTAAATATAAATGACCAGAAATCACACCAGGGAAAGGAACAAAAGCATTTTAATCCCTACATCTCTTACGGCCTCATCATATTTAATGCTCTGTGAAGAGCTGAAATAACTAACTTGCCTGATTTTTATTAAACTGAACACTTTCTCTTAACAACTTTGTTCAAATTTTGTAACTTCTAAAGGAAGACTCTACAAGTCCCTACTCATATGTTCTGTCCTCCAGGAAACTTATCTCTTCTCTGTTTCACTCGCCCCGGCCTTGTATATTTTTAGCTCTTCCACACACAACCATTCTCTTTAACACAATTCCTACTATAATTATCAGTGATTTCCAATACTCTTGGCCTCTCAGCTTTTTCAGCTTCTTTCCTCCAACCATTTTGTCTTACATCCTGCCTCGGAGATTCCATTGTCTACGCTCTAAACCAGAGTTCTCCAAGTGTGGTCCAATGTACCCTGAGGTGCCCAAGACACTTTCTGGGGGCCCAAGGGTTAAGAACTATTTTCATAATATTGCTAAGATGTTACTCTCTCTCATTCTGTCATGAATATAGTATGTTTTCCAGAGGCTACATGACCTATAATGTAAAAATAGGTTAAATGTAGAAGCAGATTCAAGAATCCAGCTGTCTTCTATTTGGGGAGATACTAGAGAGACTTGCATAAATGTAAAACAACACCACTCTTTCCATTTTTTGTTTTGGAAAACATAGTTATTTTTTATAAAAAATAGACATGTTAACATTTAATGGGTTTATTATATCTTAATGGAATTAAATATTTTTAAAATTCCTATTTTAATTTTTAATACAATGAGTAGTAACTGAAATAAACTACATAAAATGCTTTGGCCATCAATAATTTGTAAGAGTGTAAAGGGGTCCAGAAATAAAAAAGTTGAGAAGTATTGTGTGAAACTATCTAGGAAGTTGAAACCCTCATTCTATATAAAGTTCGTTTTTGTTATTTTGTAATGTCTAACTTATCATGAACTGATGCTTTTGGGAAATTTAAAAACTGTTAAAAAGTATGTAGATGCAAAGGATGCAAACCCACAGTCAAATGTCATGCAAAGGTGTCAAGACACTGTCAAGTTGTCAAATTTTCTACTTTTTATTTCCGGTTTCTGCAATTATCTTATTGTGGACTCATATGAAGCTCACAGATTGACTTTGATATCATTTTGAGGGGCTCTGCTGTAGATCTTGTCACCAGAAACAGCCATTCTTGCATAGAGGGAGCATCCATGCTCTGGCCACAGCCTCTTATTTTTTCATTTCACTCTCTCCAGCAATTCAACTCCAAAAATCTTTGACTCCCAACCAAGACTTTCAATCTGTTTCCCTAACACTTTTTCACTCTTCCTTGGTGCCCTCAATACCTTATTTCTTACTTCGATGTCATGATTAATTATGATAAGTACTTCTTTGTAACATTCAAAAGCACTTGCTAATTTCTTCTTTATACACAGTTTAATGCTTCACAATCCTGTTTAAATCTCGCTCTACACACATGCCATGCCTGCCTCCATGCAGATGAATGTGGTTGGGAATAAACCCATAGCCATGCCAAGAAGTCTTACTGTACATTCATGATGGTACCTTTAAGTACCTTTAAGTGGGCCCTTAATATTGCCCATGGCAGCCAGTTTTGCCTAGTTGTGCTATAACACCAAACAGTTTCAAAGTCTCAGTAGGGAATGCAATAAAAGTTTGTTTCTGACTTAAATGTATGCTGTGGGTCACCTTTGACTCCTTACTCTGGGTACTGGGCTAATTTGGAACTGCTTCTTCCTGGGGGTGGGGGCATTACTGCACTCATGACAGAAGAAGACATTCTAGAAACATTTGATTTTCTTAAAACTTCTCTTCTACAGTGGTGCATTCCACTCCCACTTCCATTTCATTGGTCAAAGGAAGTCATCTGACTAAGCTTAATAGCAATGGGGTGAGAATTATCACCATCCTGCAGGCCTTCTTTAGCTTCCCTGCTGGCTCAGATGGTAAAGAATCTGCCTGCAATGTGGGAGACCTGGGTTCGATCCCTGGGTGGGGAAGATCCACTGGAGAAGGAAATGGCCATCCACTCCAGTGTTCTTGCCTGGAGAAGTCCATGGACAGAGGAGCCTTGTGGGCTACAGTCCATGGGGTCACAATGAGTTGGACACGACTGAGTGACTAACAGTGTGACTGAATATTGTATTATTTGAAAACTTTGGGCTCGCAGTTTTTCATACAGAGATTTGAAGATCTGGTTCCCTTTATTTGAATATTTGTTTTTAACTTGTTTCACAGGTTAGAGATACCTCACCAAGATAACCAGATGCAAATGCAGGGAGTACAGTGTTAGCTATACCTCCTAAACCATGACTTTCATTTTCGTCCCAGATGCTAATCATGCAAAGGTTTTTATTAAAGTCTCTGGCTAGTAAATTCCCTGATATTCATTATTAAGTTTTCTTTTAAATACTTGGAGGATGATGCAGCTTGTACATTTAGTATATGAGTCCACTGCCATATTTCATTTGAAAGATTTATAAATGGGTTAAAAAATTCTGATTACATGTTTTTTAAAAATAAACTTTAACTTTAGAATATTTTGAGTTACAGAAGTGATGCAGAGTACATTGAGTTCTTCTGTAGCATAACCCTGGTTTCCTAACTGTTATCATCTTACAGTACCAGGTACGTTAGTCACAACCAATGGACCAATGTTAATACATTACTATTAACTATAATCCAGACTTTTTTCTGATTTCCTTTGTCTTTACCGAATGTCCTTTTTCTATTTCAGAATAGGATGTGACTCCTCAGGCTCTCCAGACTGTGACAGTTAACTTTCCTTGTTTTCTCAGACCTTCCTCATTTTTGATGACTTTGACAGATTTGAGGAAGACTGGTCAGTTATTTGACAGAATGTTCCCAATTTTAAAAGTGTGCAGATATGAGTTTTTCTAGATGGTACAAATCATATTTTTTTTTGGTAACAAATACATATAGATGTAGAAATATTTAAGAACAGTGATTTTAACAACTCCCTCTTCACCACTCTTAAAAAACACCTTTTTATTTTTTATTATTGAAATGTCACCTTTAAGTGGAATGAATAGGTTATACACAGTTATTACTATTTTTTGAAATTTTCTGCTAGAGGTTATACTACTAAGAGCTACATGTTCCATGGACCAGGTCGGCACATTTAAACACTTTTTTAAAATTAATTTTTATTGGAGTACAGTTGCCTTACAGTGATGTGTTTCTACTGTAAAGCAAAGTGAAATAGCAATATATCTATATCTGTATATGTATCTCCTCTTCCTCCTGGATTTCCTTTCCATTCATATCACCACAGTGCATGAAGTAGAGTTCCCTGTGGTATACAGTATGTTGTTATTAGTTATCTATTTTATACACAGTACCAATAGTATATCTGCTTCCCTGGTGGCTCAGTGTTAAAGAATCTCCCTGCTGAGCAGGAGATCCAAGCCTTATCCCTGGGCTGGGACGATCCCCTGAAGGAGGAAATGGTAACCTACTCCAGTATTCTTGTCTGGGAAATCCCATGAACAGAGGAACCTGGCAGCCTACAGTCCATAAGGTCACACAAGAGTTGGACATGACTTAGTGACTAAACAACAATTAATAGTGTATATTTGTAAATCACAAACTCCCAATTCCTCCAATCCCTTCCTTCCCGCCTTGGTATCCATCCATGTGTTCGCTACATCTGTGTCTGTTTCTGCTTTGCAGAAATGCAAATCAAAATGACAATGAGGTATCATCTCACATTGATCAAATGGCCATCATCAAAAAATCTACAAGCAATAAATGCTGGAGAGAATGTGGAGAGAAGGGAAGCTTCATGCACTGTTGATGGGAGGGTAAATTGATACAGCCACTGTGGAGAACAGCACGGAAGTTCCTTGGCAGTGGTGGTGGTTTACTCACTAAGGCGCGTCTGACTCGTGACCCTATGGACTGTAGCCCACCGGGATTTCCATGGGATTTCCCAGGCAAGAATACCGGAGTGGGTTGCCATTTCCTTCTCCAGTGGCAGTTCCTTAACAAATTAAAAATAGAACATCTGTCTTCTTTTAACAGAAAAATGTACAGCTCATCTTCAGTAAAACAACTTTCTAAAGATTTAGATGCAAGATAAGAAGTACAGTCCATGAGTTGGATACGACTTAATGACCAGACAACAACAACAACAAATACATGTCTGGCCTGTGGAGCAGCTTCCCTTGCTTATTCCCCACCTCATTACCCTGAGGCTCTGTAAGAACGCTATTGTATTTTCAAGGTCTTTTAAAAAATGAATTGCATCCATACTTCCTGAAGTACTCTGTGTACTTCTGTCATTTATTTTGCTGCTGTAGTTTGCTGATGAACGATGAAGTGAAAGAATTCAAAGTGTGGCCGCATCCCAGTGATTTCTCCTTATAATCTTCTCTTTAGTCTTTAGGCAAAATAATTGCTCCATTAATGTTTTAATGTAGATATTGTCGGGAAAAGACACTATTTTTTAAAAATTAAAGAGCTCATTGCCAACAGTATGTCTTTTATGATACATCTTCAATTTCATCGTGCACAAAAAGTTAGTTTTGATATATCTTATTTTTGAAACAGAATCTAGCAAGCAGAATGAGTTATATTAGAAATATAGATATTTCTAATTGATAAATATCAATATTTTCTTCCAACTTTAGGGAAAACATATCATCATGTGCAGATTGTCATTCCACTCCTTGTTTCTTCTAGTCTTCAGTTGCCTGTTCTATGAAAAGTGAAAAGTGAAAGTATTAGACGCTCTGTTGTGTCCGACTTTTTGCCACCCCATGGACTGTAGTCCACCAGGCTCCTCTGTCCATGGAATTCTCCAGGCAAGAATACTGGAGTGGGTAGCCATTCCCTCTCCAGGGAATCTTCCTGGTCCTGGGATCAAACACAGGTCTCCTGAATTGCAGGCAGATTCTTTACTATCTGGGTCACCAACATGTTCTATACATCTTCCAAAATGATTTACTCATGAAAAGGCTTATTATTTTGTTTCCATTTTGTGTGGTGTGTGTGTGTATGTTCTGCTAATTTTTACCATGAAAAAGAACCAAGATTTCTTAGATAATATATGGCTTTAAAATTTTTTTCTCATTGTGAGAAACTTCCAAAGGTGATTTTATGTCTATTGTGTGACTGAGTAATGTAAAATTAAGATGACTTTTAAACATGACTGAAAAAATTATGGAGTTGTGTCTCTATGTTGAGTGTTTAATTTTAAAACAAATTACTAATTGTCATGACATCATACCAAAATTAAAGAAAGTCTCAAAGATTTATTGTTGATGGTAGCAGATGTCAATCCATTAACTTCCTGGTGATTTTAAAAATTTTGGTCTACTTTGGTTGTATTAGGTATGATTATGTTACTGTAGTTTTCTGTGGCTGATAAAGAACTCATACAAGGGATGGAAGAAATGTCTTTCTATATTCTTGATTTTTTCAATGGGCTTGCATAATTCTCAGTCTGTTGGTTTTTTTAAAACTGAAAGTTTGATCCACTTGCCACTTTGTGAAGATTAACTTGTTTAAAGCTAGATAATGTAATATATACATCCACCTAGCCATGCAAATGAATACTGAAAGGTGCTTTTTTGCTTTGAAAGCAAGGTGACACTTTGGGGTCATAGAGTAGTTTCGGTGGTGGCCCTGCAAAATGTGCATCCATCCAGAACTTCAGAATAGGGTATTTGTAGATGTTACTGAAACAAGGATCTAGAGATGAGATCATTTTGGGTTAGTGTTAGTTGCTAGTCATGTCTGACTCTTTGCGACTCCATCAACGGTGACCCGCCAGGCTCCTCTATTCAAGGGATTCTACAGGCAAGAACACTGGAGTGGGTAGCCATTCTCTTCTCCAAGGGAATCTTCCCAATCCAGGGATTGAAACTGGGTCTCCTGCATTACAGGAAGATTCTTTACCATCTGAGCCACCACTCTTCAAAACATTAGTAACTGGATATTATAGTCTATGTATGTAACTTAGCTTATCTAAAAGTTTTCTATTCTTTAGACCCTCTATGTGCAGTTCTTGGGTTGGAGAATGTCAATATTATTGTCTCTGAATGCTTAATGTTTAAAAATTCCTACTTTGAGCAGCTATTTTTTTCCATTTTTTAAATTAAATTTTTCATTTTGTTTTGGAGTGTAGCTGATTAACAATGGTGTAAGAGTTTCAAGTGGACAGCACAGGGACTCAGTCACATTTATATATGTATCCATTCTCCCTCAAACTCCCTTCCCATCCAGGCTGCCAAATAACATTGAGCAGATTTCCCTGTGCTATACAGTAGGTCCTTGTTAGTTATCTGTTTTAAGTATCTCAGTGTGTCCCTGTCCATCCAAAACTCCCTGACTATCCCTTCTCCCCATCCTTCCCTCCAGCAGCCATAAGTTCATTCTCTAAGCCTGTGAGTCTGTTTCTGTTTTGTGAGTAAGTTCATGTGTATCATGTCTTTTTAGATTTCACCTATAAGGGATACCATTCAAAATTTCTGCTTCTCTGACTTGCTCAGTATGACAGTCTCTGGGTCCATCCATGTTGTTGCAAACATCGTTATTTCCTTCTTTTGATGGCCGAGTAGTATTCCATTGTATATGTGTACCACATCTTCTTTATCCATTCCTCTGTCAGTGGATATTTAGGTTGCTTCCATGTCTTGGCTATTGTAAATAGTGCTGAGCAGCTTGTTTTAAAGGAATCCTCTCATTGTACCTCGATGATTAGGCTTTACAGTTAACTAAAAATGTAGCTCATTTCATAAAATCATTATATTTGCTTTCTGTTATTCATATGGTAGTAAGATTGTGTGAAATTTATTAATTTTTGAATGTTGCCAGTTAGGTTGATGAGTATTTGGTTGATGAACAGAGAAATGTGGTTTCTATGGGAAATACACCAGACCCTCTATCTTTCAAGAGATCATCACTCCAATCTGCCCTTTTCCCCGATGCGACATTGGACTTTATCAACTGTTTGCTAATAGAATTTGCTTTACTTTTCAATTTTAACACTGATAGCCTTCAGAGCTTCTTTTCACTCTGGATAAACTACTAAGACAATTTACAAACATTTTGTAGTGATATGTCGTCCTTTCACTGAGTAAAAAGACCTGTGCTCAGTACAATCTTACAGAGACTGAAAGAACCCTTCATTAGGTCTTTGTAATATATTATGTGCCAAGGACTCAGTGGGGAGAAATGAATGGGCTGGTGCTTTGATGCTGTCAGGAGGAAAAGCATATTAATCAATGCCTCCATGAATAACAACTTGCTAATATCACAGTATCATGGCTTAAAATAAACCATCCCACAGGCAGTATGTCTCAAAACAAGCCTCTGTCCTTAACACGATCTTGCTGGGTAAAACTTGTCTTCAAAGGCACTGACAATTCAGTGCCAAAGGGAGTCTTATTTTTTTTCCACTCAGGAGTTTAAAAAAATAACTAAAAGACCAAAGTAAAAATCCTTGTGAGGTTACTTACTTATATGTAACATGGCTAGATTTAAAAGTTCAGGAACTGGTTTATTGGATCTTCTAGACCATATGAAAAATTCTTTGGTATATTTCAGGTATCAAATTCTGTCAGCCCAGACTCAGAGCAACCATCATCCATGTATTGAGATCCACAAAAATTAATAGTTTATTCAGTTTCTTGAAAAATGATAAGATGACAAAAAACAAACAAACATGTCTCAAATCCATACTGCCTATCTTTGTGGTGGAAGCTGAACAATTTTATAGAAGCTGTAATATAGGATAAATTATTATGGTTCATATTTTATCCCTTGATAGGTAACTTTCATTCAGTTAATAGTTATCTCTTAAGGTCCTATTAGAGCTGGATTCTGTATGTGACCCTCAGGATATGACAATTAACAAAGATAAATCCTGCTGCCGGGAATTCACAATCTGGAGGGGAAGGTAGATAAATGAAGTCATAATTATGTGACAACTGCTATTGACAAAGAAAACAAATCTATTGATACCAAGGAGCAAAGAGGAGGAATGGGAAGATTGGGACTGGTGAGAACTGATGGGAACATAGTGTATAGCACAGGGAACTCAATGCACTGTGGGGACCTAAATGGGGTTGGAATCCAAAAGTCAGGGGATATGTGTATATGTATAGCTGACTCACTTTGCTATGTGGTAGAAGTTAACACAGCATTGTAAAGCAAATATACTCCAATAAAAATTAATTAAAAAATGACAGCTGCTATTAAAGAAGGGAGCTTCCCTTGTAGCTCAGTTGGTAAAGAATCCACCTACAATGCAGGAGACCTGGGTTCAATTCCTGGGTTGGGAAGATACCCTCAAGAAGGAAATGGCAACCCACTCCAGTATTTCTTCCTGGAGAATCCTGTGGGCTGTAGCCTGCCAGGCTCCTCTGTCTATGGGGTCACAAGAGTTGGCCATGACTTAGTGACTAAACCACCAGTAAAGAAGGATGTATGGAGAACCACTTTGGAATGGAAGCAAATCCCACTTTGTTGAAGAGAGGTAGGCAGGCAAAGGTCAAGCAATGAGGCTAGAGCAAGCAATATCTGCTCTAAGTTTTAAATAGAAAAACTTGAGTCTGGAAAGGGAAAAAGAAGAGAAGTTCAGTGGAAGGACATGAGCAGAGATATGGAAGGATGTCTTTCGGGTCATATGCAGGGACTTGCATGCGCTGGGTAAACCCCAAGTGTAAGTGGGTAGGTAGGGGAGGTGAGAACAAGCACACAGAGTTTGCATGCTCCTGTCATAAAGTTCAATTTGAACCACAGGCAATGGGTAGACATCCAGGGTTTTAAGCTGGGTGGTGGTTTTAAGCTTGATCAGTGCAGCCTAGAAAATCAACCACATAGTGGGGCAGTCGTATCTGATGTAGGTAGGATTCATTGAGAACCTAAAGCTTTTGTTTTGGCTTGCTGTGTCATTTTAAAATAATAATACTGTGAGATTATGCTCCATTTGATGAGATGCATTGGAAAGAAACTACTATTTCTCTATTATGGATTGAATTGTGTTCCTCTCAAAATTTACTATGTTGAAACCCTAACCCAGATACCTCAGAATGTGACTCTATATAGAGATCAGATCTTTGAAGAGACAAGTTAAAATGAGAGCCATTATGGTGGGTCCTAACCCAATCTGAGTGGTGTCCCAAGAAGAAGAGGAGATTAGAACACATGAGAGATGCCAGAGACACAGAGAAAATGCCACGTGAGCACAGAAAGAGAAGGTGGCCATCTGCAAACCAAGGAGAAGGGTCTCAGGGGAAGCCAACTTTGCTGACACCTTGATCTTGCACTTTCAGTTTCCAGAACTGTGAGAAAATAAATTTCTGTTGTTTAATCCATCCAGTCTGTGGTATATTGTCATGGACGCCCTATCAACCTAAAACAGATGCCCAATATGGGAAAGTAGAAAAAGGGCCTACGATCTTGATTCACCAAGATAAGAATTATGTGCCAGTCTTGGGAGGAGGACTCTTGCCTTTCCCCTTCTGTCCTTAATTTTCTTGTGTATCTTCAATTACCAATCAAGAGTTCAGCCAGACTAATATTCTGTCCTGTGTTGACAGAAGGTAAGATTGGAGGGTACTCCGCATTGTGGTTCAAAGCAAGGGTTCATTTTTGAATGAGGAGGACTTGTGTTCAAATCTCAACCTATACCATTCTGAGCAAATTGTGTAACCAGTCTTGTGAACTGATTTAAACCAATTTGATTACTTGCAGTTCTTTGGTAAATGTTAATATCCTCCATATTGCCAATTAACAAAAGCTCTGTTAAGTTTTTTCAAAGATAGATGAAAAAATTAGAGTGTCAGTCTATAGATTATGGCTTTCAATTAGTCTTGCGATGTGCCAAGTAACCCTGCAGTGTCTTCCCAATTAGGTACTTCAGATGTTCACTAATCACTGTAGGGAATAAAACAAGACTATATATCAAAGCTATATATATGTATATGTATATATATATATCACATTGTCCAATCCAAAGAATTTTAAGATAAATGAGAGATAATATAAAACTCCCTAAGTTGACTTGCCCTACTATAAAATGGATTAATTTCACCAACACCACGTGCATAATTCAAAGATTAAAGTAAATCATGTCTGTAAAGCATTGAGCTCCATTTCTGGCATATAGTTGGAACTTAAAAGTAGTTTGTTATTTTGCCTGTAAGATAACATGAATTAAGTGGTTTTATGAAGAAAATAGCTTCCATTTTGTTGCTAAAGCAATAACTAGGAAATCTGGCCTAAGAATTTGCTGATCGGTAGCAAGCACTATGGAGAAGGCAATGGCACCCCACTCCAGTACGCTTGTCTGGAAAATCCCATGGACGGATGAGCCTGGTTGGCTGCCGTCTATGGGGTCGCACAGAGTCGGACAGGACTGAAGCGACTTAGCAGCAGCACCAAGTACTATTTTACCCTGCAGATCATATTAGTTAAGGGATTTCTCTGGTCTTGAATAAAATTTTAAATCAAGTATTTTTTAAGCTGTTCTTTTTAAATCCAGGGAAACAATTTTTCTTTCAACCTTTACTCATTTCTGCTAAGAAGTATAAATTTCTATCCAAACAATAAAGAGTGAATACTTCTATAGATTCAGTTTTGAACTGTGAACAGTTTACAAAGTAAGTTTGCCACCTTTGTGTAAGAAAGATGAGAGTTATCAAAACAACATTTGAGGTTTGGTATAGTCTTGTGTCCACTGGACCAGGAGAGCAGAAGTCTATTTTGTTACTGAGGGCATCTGTAACTTAGGATATTATTTAAACTTCTGAAGATATTTTTTTGATTTGTTCAATTGCCTCTTTTCCCTTCAAATAATTTCTTGATGTCTTGCATGTACAACTGTAAATATTAGGAGAAAAAAATTCCATGTCATAACTTTCAGAAAAGCTGTACCTCCTATAAACTATCAACTGTTCAATGTAAACTGAGAAAGTCAGTCAAAAATGTGACCATTTGGGCTGTGTGATAATCTGCCCCATATTTGGAAACATTCTAAATAAGTTGAAAGAAGGGAACTGATATTATTACAACTCAATTTATAAACAATGATTGATCTTTCTCATTTTCAAAACTGTAATTTAAGCAGGAAAACATGTTGCCTTAGCCATTGCAATATCCTTCAGAAATAAGAACAGCTGTTTTGCCAGCAGTGTGGATTCCTTTTTCTATAATGTAAGTAGCATTAGAAAGAAAAGTTTTTTCTGATTTCAAAAGGACCAGCTGCTCTGATGTTTTGGGAATATTCCCATATGTTCTGAATGGGAAAAATTAAGTGAAGCCAAGCCAAAGACTTTTGACTTCGTAGAAGAGACAAAGCTTTTCAAGACTTTCTCAACCAGAAAGTTTATAATTAGAGTATTAATATCTTGGAGGGAATTTTTGCTTCTTTGTGTAACTTAAAGGACAATTTAAAAAAAAAAATCCCATCTCTCATAAGATTTTGTTTGGTGCTTAGAATTAATAGTCCAGTGAGCCCAAAATAGACCCTAATGCTTGGCTGAAATGCTTAACTCAAGAGCAACTAGCAATATATTAAATCGTGAATTAGTACTCAAAATCAGAGTCTTGCAACCCATTAGAGAAATATGTGTATCTGCTTTACAAATGACTAATATCATATTTGTGTTTAAGCTGACTGGCACTGCTTTGAAGACATCTGTTTTATGAATACTAACATTTAGACTCCATAAAGAAGAACAAACAGATACTCCTCTCCCAAGAAGCCCCTTGCTGAGACACTTAATGGGCTACAACTTGTGAATCAGCTAGAAGAGCCTGGCTTAAAAGCCAACCACCATTCCTCACATCTATAGCATTGGTCTTTCATTAACCTGTAGAGTCTGTCAAGCTTATTTGTGGCAAGAGAGAAATTGCAATCCTTTGGTCCAGATAATTTCCATGAAGTAGGCTGGAAAGTGGATCCATGTGGGTAGACGTGAGCCAGAATTTTCTGATTGGGTTGGGCCTGGAGGTGACCTTTCCACCTGGAAATTTTACACTATCTTGGATCTAATAAATTAGATCCTTGAAGTTTGATAAGTGGATAACCTGAACTAATTGTTTGTGTTAAACAAGGAAATTTGGCACAGGAAAAAAAAATAAGAAATTGCATTTCTTTATCAAGTTGGTGGGAATGAGGGGCCTCTGGTTTCCAGTTCCAAGGCTCATATTTGTTCTCTAAGCCACATTTTTAGCCCATGCTATTGTATTTCTGCAGTCCCTTTATCTTCTTCAGACTGTTGACCTACAAGACAATTTGTCATACGCTAATTTCTATCATTTATGTTGTAGAAACAGTAGGTATATTAATCATACTTTTTGTAAAAATATATACATTCTTTTTCTCTCAGGAACTTTCTTCACTATTACTTGACTCTGATTATTTGAGAATCAAGATCCAAGTGTAAAGAATTTGTCTGTTTATGCAGTCAAGCACATCACTAAAATCTGATTTAACTTGGGTAAACTGACGTCTATTAATTATGTTCTGGACAATACAGTGTAGTGATTAATGATGCTAATTAAAAATTAATAACATCAGCTGACATTTAGAGAATGTTAACAAGTTCCACTTGCTGATATATTCTATCTTTCTATGTTTTCAATAATCTTTTACGGCAAGTATTTTTAAAAGATGGTTTTTTTGTGTGTGGATCAAGAAACTTAAGCTCAGATACATTAAGTATCTTTGTTAAGGTCACATAGCTAAGAAGAAGGAAACTAGGATTGAAATCCTATGTTGCTAACGTTAGATCCAAAACCTTTGCTATTTTCATTACATCATGCTGCTTTCTTGACTAGACTCTCCTGAAGCACAAGAAGGAAGCATGAGCCATTTTTTAAAAAAATTTTATGGGAGTATAGTTGCTTTAAAATGTTGTGTTAGTTTTACTGACTTAATGGACATGAGTTTGAGCAGATTCTGGGAGACAGTGAAGGACAAGGAAGCCTGGCATGCTGCAGTTGATGGGGTTGCACAGACTCAGACACGACTTAGAGACTGAATAAGAACATAGTTGCCTTGCAATTTTGTGTTGGTTTCTACTGTAGAGCAAAGTGAAGCAGTTATATGTATACATGCAACTGCTTTTGAAAAGATTTTCTTCCCATTTAGGTTGCCACAGAGGCCTGAGTAGAGTTCCCTAAGCTATATAGTAGGTTCCCATTAGTTATCTATTTTATACACTGTGTATATATGTCAATCCCATTCTCCCAAATCATCCCGTCCCCTCCTCCATACTTTGACATCCATGTTTGTTCTTAACATTTGTGTCTCTGTTCCTGCTTTGCAAAATGTTCATCTGTACCATTTTTCTAGATTACACATATAAGTGATAGATGATATTTGTTTTTCTGACTTACTTCTCTCTGTATGACATTCTCTAGGTCTAGCCACATCTCTGCAAATGTCACCAAAGGAAACAATAAACCAAATGAAAAGGCAAGGCGTGAGAAATTTTGATTTCATAGATAGCTAATGTCTCCAGTACACTGTGCTTACTTTTCTTCATTTTATATTCATGCATTTTTAATCTTCCTCCCTTCTACCACAGGTATCCAGTTCTCTCATGCTGCTCTAGACCTCCCATGTATAAAGTTATTGGACTATTTTTCTTGGAGACGGAAACATTTATGGCAATTTTATAAAAACATAGGCAGCAGGCGATACTTACTACAAATGAATGAGTCACAAATTACAGCATTTCCACTTTTGGTTCAGGTTTTAGGAGAATTGGGGACTTGCCTGAAACGCTCCGTTGTCTTTTGGTTAATTTCCCACACTCAAGGTTGACTGTGGGGGGATGTGTTTATCTGGAAAGTTAAAGCTGGGCAGGCCCCCTTCCTTGCCACACCCTCCTGACCCACTACCCTCAAGTCAGGATGCTCAGTTCCATGGTGGTTCAAGACCCACATAAGCCCTGTGCTTGTTAGTACTTCCTTCATAGTTCAGAACGTCGGTTTTTGTTGCTAGTGCTCCTAAAACGGTGATGTGAGTTAGAAAAGCTAGAGTGGTAGCAGATTAAGAATTAAGTCTTCTGGATCCAATGAGATCATTCTTTGCATGACTATGACTCTTGGCTTGTGTTTCCTATTATGATTTCTCACAGTAAGGGAATTTTGCTGAGGTATGCCACATCTACTGCTACCCTTCCAGGCTACCTTGTTTTTTAAGCAGATTGTATATCTTTGGATAACTAAACCCAGGATATATTCTAGTTGTATAGACTACATGTGCTTATGTGATGCATACATTTGTGTATATGTGTGTGCATGCATCTGTGTACCTCTGTGTGTGTGTGTGATTTAGGAATGGGGGTGACTCTTCCTCAACTTCATAGAAATGCCTCAGTGTGTAAAACTGATGTATTACTTCTCAATGATGAAACAATCTCTAAAATTCATATCTCTGAAATTCATACCATTAAGGTAAAAATATATTGTATCTTTTTAAAAGTTTGAATTTATGTCCTAGAGTGAGAACTGATATAAACATTTAGAAATAGTCAACAAAATCTCTTTCTTTTTTAAAAGAGACAGAGCCCTCACTTGGCATGAAACCCACACAAATCATTATCTTAAAGTGTCTATATGGTTAGACTAAATATAAGGGCTTGTCAAAAACTGTGAAAGTTTTGAGACTACCTTTGTTGCAACATAACACATTAACCCCCTAGTTTCATAGATGGTAGGCATAAGGTGCCCTGGGTTAGAGACCTCACACAGTTTATTATCACAGCCAATACCTGTGGCCAGGTAACCAGCGTTTTTTGTGATGGTCCCTGAGTGCCAATTCCCACAGGATGATGCAGAGAGGCCACCAACCCCACCTCCCCTATACACACACATATAGTTGGCTGAGCTACAGAAGAATAAGGAATTTGGAACCAGGAACCATTTATAAAGAACAGTAAGTAAACCTGTCCTCTACTTTGGAGGAAAACACTGTCTCTCTCTTTCAAGGCTGCTTAATGCACAAGCATCCTTGAAAATACACTCTACCACAAAGGATAATTAATGTCTTTGCTTTTAGGACATGGGGAAACGTAAGAGACTTATCCAGGATTTCTCTCAACAGTTTACTTCTCTAAAGTTAGTTACTAGCTTTAGTTACTAAAGTAAGTTATTTGCTCAGTCTTGTCCAACGCTTTGTGGCCTCATGGTCTGTAGCCTATCAGGCTCCTCTGTTCGTGGAATTCTTCAAGCAAAAATATTGGAGTGGATTGCCATTCCCTTCTCCAGGGATCTGTTGACTAAAAAATATAGTCACAACCTGAAAGTAGAGTTATTTTATTTGATGGGAATATTTAGGACTCCAAGTCTGGGAGACAGCATCTCAGTAGCTCTGAGAAAAGTGCTCCAAAGAGGCAGGAGGGGCACTCAGGCTTTATACAAGTTTGCAACAAAGGGAGCAGGCAGTCTGAATATCAAAGATCAAGTATCAAGTTAAGGAGTTTAGCATCAGTTGTAGATGTGACAGGTGATGGAAGTAATGTCCGCTGCTGTAAAGAGCAATATTGCATAGAAACCTGGAATGTTAGGTCCATGAATCAAGGCAAATTGGAAGTGGTCAAAGAGGAGATGGCAAGAGTGAACATCAACATTTTAGGAACCAGTGAACTAAAATGGACTGGAATGGGCGAATTTAACTCAGATGATCATTATATCTACTACTATGGGCAAGAATCCCTTAGAAGAAATGGAGTAGCCATCATAGTCAACAAGAGTCTGAAATGCAGTACTTGGATGCAATCTCAAAAATGACAGAATGATCTCTGTTCATTTCCAAGGCAAACCATTCAATAGCACAGCAATCCAAGTCTATGCCCTGACCAGTAGTGCTGAAGAAGCTGAAGTTGAACAGTTCTATGAAGACCTACAAGACCTTCTAGAACTAACACCCCCAAAAATGTCCTTTTCATTGTAGGCGACTGGAATGCAAAAGTAGGAAGTCAAGAGATACCTGGAGTAACAGGCAAATTTGGCCTTGGAGTACAGAATGAAGCAGGGCAAAGACTAATAGAGCTTTGCCAAGAGGACACGCTGGTCACAGCAAACACCCTCTTTCAACAACACAAGAGAAGACCCTACACATGGACATCACCAGTTGGTCAATACTGAAATCAGATTGATTATATTCTTTGCAGCTGAAGATGGAGAAGCTCTATACAGTCAGCAAAAATAAGACCAGGATCTGACTGTGGCTCAGATCATGAACTCCTTATTGCCAAATTCAGACTTAAATTGAAGAAAGTAGGGAAAACCACTAGACCATTCAGTATGACATAAATCCAATCCCTTACAATTATACAGTGGAATTGAGAAATAGATTTAAGGGACTAGATCTGATAGATAGAGTGCCTGAAGAACTATGGACAGAGGTTCGTGACATTGTACAGGAGGCAGTGATCAAGACCATCCCCAAGAAGAAGAAATGCAAAAAGGCAAAATGGTTGTTTGAGGAGGCCTTACAAATAGCTGAGAAAAGAAGAGAAACTAAAGGTAAAGAAAAAAAGGAAAGACATACCCATTTGAATGCAGAGTTCCAAAGAATAGCACGGAGAGATAAGAAAGCCTTCCTCAGTGACAAAGGCAACATAATAGAGGAAAAACAATAGAATGGGAAAGACTAGAGATCTCTTCAAGAAAATTAGAGATAACAAGGGAACATTTCATACAAAGATGAGCACAATAAAGGACAGAAATAGTATGGACCTAACAAAAGCAGAAGATATTAAGAAGAGGTGGCAAGAATACACAGAAGAATCATACGAAAAAGATCTTCATGACCCAGATAAGTGCGATGGTGTGATCACTCACCTAGAACTAGATATCCTGGAATTTGAAGTCAAGTGAGCCTTAGGAAGCATCACTATGAACAAAGTTAGTGGAGGTGATGGAATTCCAGTTGAGCTATTTCAAATCCTAAAAGATGATGCTGTGAAAGTGCTGCACTCAAAATGCCAGCAAATTTGGAAAACTCAACAGTGGCCACAGGACTGGAAAATGTCAGTTTTCATTCCAATCCCAAAGAAAGGCAATACCAAAGAATGCTCAAACTGCCACACAATTGCACTCATCTCACATGCTAGCAAAGTAATGCTCAACATTCTCCAAGCCAGGCATCAACAGTACGTGAACCGTGAACTTCCAGATGTTCAAGGTGGATTTAGAAAAGGCAGAGGAACCATAGATCAAACTGCCAACATCTGCTGGATCATCGAAAAAGCAAGAGAGTTCCAGAGAAACATCTATTTCTTCTTTATTGACTATGCCAAAGCCTTTGACTGTGGGGATCATAACAAACTGTGGAAAATTCTTAAAGAGATGGGAATACCAGACCACCTCACCTGCCTCCTGAGAAATCTGTATGAAGGTCAATAAACAACAGTTAGAACTGGACATGGGACCACAGACTGGTTCCAAATTGGCAAAGGAGTATGTCAAGGCTGTATATTGTCACCCTGCTTATTTAACTTATATGCAGACTAAATCATGAGAAATGCTGGGCTGGATGAAGCACAAGCTGGAATCAAGATTGCTGTGAGAAATATCAGTAACCTCAGATATGTAGATAACACCACCCTTATTGCAGAAAGCAAAGCAGAACTAAAGAGCCTCTTAATGTAAGTGAAAGAGGTGAGTGAAAAAGTTGGCTTAAAACTCAGCATTCAGAAAACTAAGATCATGGCATCTGGTCCCATCACTTCATGGCAAACAGATGGGGAAACAATGGAAATAATGAGAGACTTAATTTTTTTAGCTCCAACATCATGGCAGATGGTGACTGTAGCCATGAAATTAAAAGGCGCTTTCTCCTTGGAAGAAAAGCTATGAACAATCTAGACAGCATATTAAAAAGCAGAGACATTACCAACAAAGGTCCGTCTATTCAAGGCTATGATTTTTCCAGTAGTCATGTATGGATGTGAGGGTTGGACTAAAAAGAAAGCTGAGCGCCAAAGAATTGATGCCTTTGAACTGTGGTGTGGAGAAAACTCTTGAGAGTCCTTTGGACTCCAGGGAGATTCAACCATTCAATCAGGAATGATTCAATCAGGAATCAAAAGGAAATCAGTCCTGAGTATTCATTGGGAGCACTGATGCTGAAGCTGAAACTCCAATACTTTGGCCACCTGATGCAAAAAACTGACTTATTGGTAAAGATCCTGATGCTGGGAAAGATTGAAGGCGGGAGGAGCAGGGGATGACAGAGGATGAGATGGTTGGATGGCATCACTGATGGCATGGACGTGAGTTGGAGTAAGCTCTGGGAGTTGGTGTTGGACAGGGAGGCCTGTGGTGCTGCAGTTCATGGGGTCACAAAGAATTATATACAATTGAGCAGCTGAATTGAACTGAACAATATGGGAAGATGCAAGCCTCTGGGCTCATTGAATTCATTCTTTTCATATGCACCTCTGGTGTCTGGGGCCAATCGTTTCCTTTTTCACCTTGCTTCTTGCATTCCCCCAGCTCCTCAGCAATCAACATGGGGCATGGCAGCATCACCTGGATCTCAGTTTTGTGAGCTCTCATTCACATTTGGAGGCCAGAAATTGCTGATGGCCGTGACATTTCTTGTTCATTGATATGGCAGAAGATATTTTCATTTCAAAGATTGAGCCCAGGTCTCCTGCATTGTAGGCAGATTCTTTACCATCTGAACCACCAGGGAAGCCCAGGTTTCTGCTACACTTTCTATTTATCTGTATTTTTTTCCTTCCCAATTCTCATGCTATACTATCACCTTGCATTTATGACCAAAACCAACAGAGAGGAAAATGTCCAATCTGTTAGTTCAGTAGTCAGTTTGGATCCATTTTATAGCTGACCTGATCATTTGTATGGACATTGATCAAAAACAAGTTCCAAAAATCCCTACTAGAAAATTCTTTCCCTCAGAACCAAGGCTTTAGGGAGAAGAGTCAAACCTGACTACCTGACTAGGGGGAAAGCCAAAGTAGGATAGTCAGGGTTGGAGACCTCAGGGCCCCATCGTAGTTCTAGAACAAGCACTGAGTCAAAAGAGTTAGCTGAGCATTGGCAAGTGTGGCAGCTATAACTAATCGAGGGAACTGGATTAGAAGATAAACGTCTTAAGGACTGGCTTCCTAGTTCTCTCTGCTTGGCCTTGACCCTTGGCCCACTTCCCATCCTTTGTGGCCGTTCTGTCCATTGTAAGTGTCTTGGCACTGCATTACCCAGAATCCCTTGCTACCTGGCTCCCCTGGGAGGCACCAGTAGTGACTGAAGGTTGGAGGGGAGGGAAAGTAGGGGATTTCTTTTCCATGCCCTTCTTGGGCCATGTATCTGGCAGTGACTCAGACCTTCCATAAGCTCAGCTCCAGGACCTTTTAAGAACCCTTCCCCCACAGCTCCAGTTCTCACTGAATTCCGGGGTTTCAGAACTAGATGGTAATGGCTTCCCACTGCTGTTAGTCTTCAGGTGCCTCAAAACCCCGTAGTGATTATCTTAACTTGTGCCCACTGCTTTGTAAGTTGAACTTCATTCATTTTTGCTTATGGATTCTCCAGTGGCTCAGTGGTAAAGAATCCACCTGCAATGCAGGAGATGCGGATTCAATCCCTGGGTTGGGAAGATCTCCTGGAGAAAGAAATGGCAACCCACAATATTTTTGCCTGGGAAATCCCATGGACAGAGGAGCCTGGTTGGCTACAGTCTAAGAGTCTGACATGACTTAGTGACTAAACAAGTCTCTTAACTATTTGAGTCTATTTCTATTTCCTACTGAGTTTCTGACTGATAGAACTAGAAAAAAAAGATGGGACCCTAGTTTCAAAGGACCCAAGATAATAGCCAACACTCATTAAGCCATTGGGCTTCCCAGGTAGCTTGTCCTGTAAGGCAGGAGACACAGGAGATACAGGTTTGATTCCTGGGTTGGTAAGAACCCCTGGAGGAGGGCATGGCAATCCACTCCAGTATTTTTACCTGGAGAATCTCTTGGAGAGAGGGTCCTGGCGGGCTACAGTTGCAGAGTCAGACACGACTGAAGTGACGGAGCATGCTTACCCATATTAAGCCATTAGTGTGTGTTTGTCTAAACCTCACAGCAAAACTAGGAGGTGGAAACTATTACTAGCTTCATTAGACCAAGAAGCTGGAGCACAGAAATCTTCCAATTGCGGGAAGCAGAGACTTAAACGCAAGCAACTGGATTCTAAAGCCCTCAGCAGTAACACCACACATTACAAGTCTCATGGCCAAGGTCAGACAGTGCCATGCTCCACTGTGGGGCAGAGGCTTAGTCAGAATACTCAGAGGAAGAAACATGGGACTGCTGAGGAGGAATAAGGCAATAGTGAGATGATAACAACTGGTATTCAGGATTAGTATGGGATCAAGAGCAAGCTGTTTTGCCGCTGAATTACTGGTGCTTTAATCTAGGACTAACATCTAGGACTGGTCCTACATCGGAGGCCTGGATTGAATTCAGTTTTTTGAGGTTAAGACTCTCTAGCTGTGGGAGGGATGAAGGACCACATGGCCAAGAAGTCAAGAGGAGGGCTATTCATGTCTAAGTTTAAAGCTGTAAGTTTACTTGTCCTTTGTAAATAGACACAGCCACGTAGGAACGGTAAAATACACTACTGAATGAAGACAGCAATTAGTGCCATTCAAAACCAACTAGAGTGTCAAAATATTTCAAAAAACACTTATATATTAGTAAAATGAACTGAACTGTGTCAAACAGAAGGAACAAAATAAAACTAGCATTTTTCAGCTGAGTGGTCATTTGACTCTCAGCTTTCTGGCACTATTAAGTTTCCAAAACAACAAGGAACATGAAAATAAGCAAAAAGGCTAATAATCCAAAACAATAAAAATAGCTCATAACACATTTCAGAACATTTAATGGCAAAAAGGAAAAGCATTATATCTGCAATGGATAATTACAATAAAACTCAGTTCTCATTGACACCAAAGCCCAGAAGACCTGGAGAAGTAACACAGTAAACAGTGAAGAGATGGATGGAAGCGTATTTGGAAATATCCATACACTAGTTTGTCTCAAAAAGTCAACTGGCTAGTCTCTTTGCAAATGCAATATGGCCAGAAGAGAGAAGGAACAATGAATGGTAATGAGGAACGGTGATGAGAAGTGACAGGCAGTATGAGAAGCGACAGGCAGTATCAGAAATCGTCATGAGGGAAGAGGCAGAGGAAATATCAGTTAGCTGAATCCAGCAGCCAGAGATTACTTACTGTGTTGGCCAAAGCCTCAGCATCGCCACCTCCTTTATTACTCTCCAACAGTCCTGTCTGGATTCTATCCTTGTAGTTCTAGCCACTCCTCCGGGGGGTGGGCGAAACAAAATGTATGGAATACTGCTCATAAATTTTCTCCTCTTAGTGATTCTGAGTGAACATTTGTTTACACACCAAAGATGTGTAAGATTCTAAAATAAGAATACTGCTTAATATCGCTAAATCCAGCCTGTCAAACTCATAAAACATCGAAGCCTTTAAATTTCTGTTTCAAAAAACAACCTTTGGGAAATGCCGGTCTGGTCACTCCAAACCAGACACAGGTGTATTCTGGGGAGTCACCCATACCAATCAGAATTAGGTAATGTAAGGGGAGTTTAACAAAGGGACTATTTGCAAAGGTGTGGGCTCAACTTAGGTAAAGGAACAAGGGAGACTGAGGAACCCGGGTAGTGACATTTGAGAGCCCTTGCTGCTCCCCGGGTGCTAAGATAGCAGACAGACAGTGCAAAGCCAAGAGGTGGCCTCTGGGAGAAAGATGCAGCCACCTGAGGCACAAGTCCCTTCCTTTGCACCTGCTGTTGCCTGCTGTGTATGCCAGGGGCTGCCTCACTGTACCCTGGAGGGCAAGATAACTCCCCGGACAATCTGGGCAGGCCAGTGGCCCAGGTTGGGGAAGGGGAGAGGGGGAGGGTTGTGAGGAGCAAAGAGAAGACACTCAACATCACCTCCCCCACTATCAAGTCAAAGCTTCCTAAGTTACAGGCAAATAGTCTGTGTAATAAAGAGACGCTCAAAGAGATCCCTCCAGAATTTAAAGAACAGAAATATTTGGATGGATCAGTGCAGTGTTGCTGTTCCCTGCCATGTAATACAGCTCTGTATTACCACATAATACTGTAAGGATGGCTCCTGGTAGATTTTAAAAAAAATTTTAATTGGAGGATAATTGCTTTACAGTGTATTGCTTTCTGCTATACAACAATGTGAATCAGCTATAAGTATACATATAACCACTCCTTCTAAAACCTCCTTCCCACTCCCCCATCTCACCCCCCTAGGTCATCACAGAGCCTTTTGAATCAAATTAAGCTGTTGACTACTGTGGTTCATGCATGCAGCAGAATTAGTCTCAATTCTGTTTCATGCAAGTATAGTTTTTGTTTTTGTTTTTTTTTTTGGACATACTCCCCATCAGTTTTCAAAGCCAAGTATTTTGAATACTTGTCTCTCCCTTGTAGAATCTAAGGGTTGAGGTGCCTGACCTGGAGTTCGAATCTCTTGCTCCTCAGGAAAACATCCGTTCTGCAACTTTGTGACCCCTTCCAATTGTGGGTTGCTGCCGCTGAAACTGTTAATTGCTCAGTCCTGTCCAACTCTTTGCCAAGGACTGTCCAACTCTTTGCCAAGGACTGTAGCCCGACAGGCTCCTCTGTCCATGGGATTCTCCAGGCAAGAATACTGGAGTGGGTAGCCATTCCCTTCTCCAGGGGATCTTCCAGGGAGTGCTTTATGTTTTTTTTGAAGAGACTGTGTCTCTGCCTCTCTACCCATCCTGATGCTGCCTTTTTAAACTTTGCTGTGGAGGTTTTGTTCATCCAGTTTTCAGATCCCTTTCCAAGGGAGTTATTTCATAAGTGTTTGTAGATTTATTGTGTCCATGGGAGGAGGTAAGATCAGGATCTTCCTATGACACTGTCTTGAACCCTCCCCCAGTAGTTCTTCATTAAAAGAAACACAACAGTGAATTGAGGGTGATGAGTTGTTTACAAGTGGTGTTTTTATTGATAGTGTTTATGCTGGATGCTGACAGTAATAAAGAAGAGGGGAGAGAAGTGTCAGTTTGCATCTGAGTTCTTGGAGCCAGTGAATTCTCCATAGAGCAATCCAACCAGTGGCTGAAGAGACAAACACTTGCTAAAACAGTAAATTGTTAGAATTGCATCTAATAAATTGCTTATTTGAATTGATGCTTTTGGACTGTGGTGTTGGAGAAGACTCTTGAGAGTCCCTTAGACTGCAAGGAGATCCAGCCAGTCAATCCTAAAGGAAATCAGTCCTGAATATTCATTGGAAGGACTGCTACTGAGCTGAAGTTCCAATACTTTGGCCACCTGATGTGAAGAACTGACTCGTTAGAAAAGACCCTCATGCTGGGAAAGATTGAAGGGAGGTGGAGAAGGGGATGACAGAGGATGAGATGGTTGGATGGCACCACCAACTTGATAGATGTGAGTTTGAGCAAGCTCCAGGAGTTGGTGATGGACAGGGAAGCCTGGTGTGGTCCATGGGGTTGCAAAGAATTGGACACGACTGAGCAATTAAACGGAACTGAAAACAGTAAATAGAGCTTACTCACTGGAAAAGACCCTGATGCTGGGAAATACTGAAGGCAAAAGGAGAAGAGGGCGACAGAGGATGGGTGGTTAGATAGCATCAATGACTCAGTGGACATGAATTTGAGCAAACTGCGGGAGAGAGTGAATGACAGGGAAGCCTAGCCTGCTGTAGTTCTTAGGGTTGCAAGGAGTCAGACACGGTTCAGTGACTGAATGATGATAACAATAAACACAGAGGTTTTAATTTTGTGGTGGATGTTCAAAGAAGAGAACTTATTATTTTTTTTTCTAATCCAGAGACTTTATTAGTTTATGATTTCTTGAGGAACACACTAGTTATTTGGAGAAGTGATTTTTACTTTTTAAATATAACAACTGAGTGTGTTTTATAATATCTTGCCTATAACCCTATCTATAAAGTGGATGTTATCCACGAGTTCTTTGTTACCCCAAAAATTGCTGCCTTATTTGGGCTTATTTTAATAGGTATTGCCCAATTTCCCACTTTCTTGTTCTGACTGTTTTCTATAAATGAATTCTACTATCTTTATTTTTTTTTTATCACATGTGGTCTTCAACAAACTCATGGGCACATTATTGAATCTGAACTACAAAATCAACAAATGCTGAAGCTATTTGTCCAAAATGGATTCTCCCCCATCACATACACTGTTTATATCAATCATCTATTGTCTTTTCTATGTTCCTGGGTATATCAAATAATTCTTTCATGAACACTCATTCACATGATATTGTGTGAGAATGAAGCATTTATGGGCTTTCATAGAGGTTCCACAGAAAGAGCAAAGTAATATTCTGGAAATTGTCATTTTGATTTGTTTAATTTTGTATAATTTGCCTTCTCAGTCAGATTTTAGATACTCAAAGAACTAAGTGGTGCCTTTCCAGCCCTGTTTTTATCCAATGCAGTGTTTAATGCTATGCCCGAATGCCTGAGGCAGTGCCGGATCCAATCTATTCTCATTGAATGAAGGACTAAGTCTGGAGTTGATGTTTAACAAAAACTGAGAAGTTTATTTTGCAGTTCACAAAGTAAATGTGTTTCAAGATTAATCAATGCCATTTTGCTTATTTTTAAAAAGCGCCTAGAGAAGCTTATCGAGATCATTATTTTCACTTCTGTTAAGGTTAGAGAAAATTCTGATTCTCACTGAATTTGCTATAAACAACTATGCTTTTTACACTTAGAGGAATTTAAGTCAGATAGATCAGGAGATGCTAATGAGCACATAAAGCCTAATGACTGAATTTCTGTTCCCCTTCCCATACTTTGGACTTCCCTGGTGGCTCAGAGGGTAAAGCGTCTGCCTGCAATGCGGGAGACCCAGGTTCAATCCCTGGGTCGGGAAGATCTCCTGGAGAAGGAAATGGCAACCCACTCCAGTATTCTTGCCTGGAAAATCCCACAGACACAGGAGCCTGGTGGGCTACAGTCCATGGGGTCACAAAGAGTTGGACATGACTGAGTGACTTCATTTTCACTTTCATTTTCCCATACTTTGCATGTAGCATACCTTGTAAGTGATGGATAAATATCCCTAACTGGTAGGACACCCCATCGTTATCAATCTTAATTATTGGTCCTGTAACTAAGCGTAATGTTTCTTTGTAATTATTCTGCCTACAAAGATGACCATAAATGTTCAATGCTCTTATTTTAGAAATGGCTTTCTTTAGTGATTTCTGTTTAGGGTTGTTTAAAATGAAGTTATTCTCTTGTGTATCCAGTGCAAACCTATACCCATCACTGATTTGTGATAATGTCCTGAAGAAGTGAAGTGAAGTTGCTCAGTCACATCTGACTTTTTGTGACCCCATGGACTGTAGCCTACCAGGCTCCTCAGCCCATAGAATTTTTCAGGCAAGAGTACTGGAGTGGGTTGCCATTTCCTTCTCCAGGGGATCTTCCTGACCCAGGGATTGAACCCGTGTCTCCCACATTGCAGGCAGATGCTTTACCCTCTGAGCCACCATGGAAGCCCAATGTCCTGAGAGCAGTCTAATTCAAATTTTACTAGAAGTTTACCCTGTGTACCAGACTTTTCCAAGCTTGCCAAGCTCTTCCCAAATATACTCAGTTCTCTTCATAGGAATCTTTTGTCTCCACTAAAATTAGCACTGCTTGTTGGTGGTGCTGCTGCTGGTGACTTTCTATGGCTTGTCTGTAGACACAGACACACATGCCATTGATTTGTTGTCACTGTTGTTCAGTTAGCAATAAGGAGTCATGTCCAAATCTCTGCAGACTGCAACATGCCAGTCTTCCCTGTTCTTCTGTCTCCAGGAGTTTGCTCAAACTCATGTCCTTTGAGTCGGTGATGCCATCCAACCATCTCATCCTCTGTCACCCCCTTGTCCTCCTGCCTTCAATCTTCCCCAGCATCAGGGTCTTTTCCAATGAGTTGGCTCTTCGCATCAAGTGTCCAAAGTATTGGAGCTTCAGCTTAAGTCCTTCCAATGAATATTCAGGGTTGATTTCCTTTAGGATTAACTGGTTTGATCTCCTGCCGTCCAAGAGACTCTCAAGAGTCTTTCCTAGCACCACAGTTTGAAAACATCAATTCTTTGATGCTCAGCCTCCTTGATTTGGGATTTTGTAAACAAAATCCTTGCTTCTGTTGCCATGGCCAGGATCTGTTATCACTGGTGTTCTCTGAATTGGTATACACCCAACGGAGGTATACACATCCAGTGGAGGTATACATCCACTACTTTGTTTGCTGGGCAGTGTGGTAACCCTCCCCTCCACTGAGCAGCACCCATTGCCGGTGCGGACAGCCAGGCTGATGACTTGGGTCCCCAGTGCTCTCATCCATCCCAGTGTCAGTTCTTCTGCTTAGAGTGGATGTGGGAATGGTGTCCTTCCTCCAAAATGTAATTGATTACAGGGATTTCTTAGCAAGGACCTCAAGATGTTAAGAGCTTAGTGAAATTCTTCCTTTAGTTAGCAAAATTGGCCCCTTTCTCTTTCGGGTGTATACAAACCGACCCAGATCTAGGTGGGAAGAGGTTCTAGTATTAGTTGTGTAGAAGGATCTATGCTCTTCAGGTGGCTCAGTGGTAAAGAATCCGCCTGCCAATGCAGAAGATGCCAGAGATGTGTGTTCAATCCCTGGGTTGGGAAGATACCCTGGAGGAGGAAATGGCAACCCACTCCGGTAGTCTTGACAGGAAGGAACATGGACATAGGAACCTGGCGGGTCACAAAGTGTCAGACAGGACTGAGTGACTGAGCACACACACACACACACACACACACATATACATACAGAACCATACCTCTCCTCTGACCCTCAAACTCTGTGCAAATTAGCCTCAGCCTTTTCGTAGCTTTTCTTTGAGATTAGTTCTCTCTCAGAGCTTCCCTGTTAGCTCAGTTGGTAAAGAATCCACCTGCAATGCAGGAGACCCTGGTTCAATTCCTGGATTGGGAAGATCCGCTGGAGAAGGGATGGGCTCCCATTCCAGTATTCTTGGGCTTCCCTGGTGGCTCAGATGGTAAAGAATCTGCCCGCAATGCAGGAGACCTGGGTTCGATCCCTGGGTTGGGAAGATTCCCTGGAGAAGGGAAAGGCTACCCACTCCAGTATTCTGGCCTGGAGAATCCCATTGACTTTATAGTCCATGGGGTCCCAAAGAGTCGGACATGACTGAGCGACTTTCACTTTCAATTCTCTCTCAAACCCCTACACACCCCACTTGAAATTTGACTTCTGTTTGCCTAGTCCTCAGTTTTCTAGATACATTTATCTACAATGTCAGGAGTTCCTCAGCATTTGTATAAATCAGCTGATGCAACTAGGTATGGGTTTGAGGAGAAATGTGATGCAAGGGGATTACATAAGTCAAAAATTCCAACTCTGCTGGAATGGCCTTTATATGTGAAATAGTGAGCATTTATTGATTTTGATTCTTTAAGTCTGTGTGTGGATGGATGTAATTGAAAAGATTCCTCATGTGATCCTGATATAACTTTATGTGAAGACAGAGAGGGTAGAAATGAAGAGGTGTGAGTATTGAGGCAGGGGCTCCTCCTTCCTGTATTCTGTTCCCCCCAAATCACTGTCATGGAAAGGGTGCATTATAAATCTCAAGTTATAAAGTAATGTGCCTAACTTAATTACTCTTGGGCACGGATTAAAATCAGCACAACAGAATTCTGAGAATGGGTGTGAGAGATTTGAGGACTAGGAGCCTGGGAAACACTTGCTTATAGTTTCTCCAGGGTTTTAGTTTATCCTAGTTTTATTATGTTCTCTCATCTGGCTCCTCCAAACATCGTGATTTAATTATATACCCGTCAGCTTTCTGAGATCATGTCTCAGGTGGGCTTTTATATTTTTCTCATTCTGTAAGAGTGGTTAGTGTGATGATTTTTTAACCTCTAAATTGTTTTTTTCTGATATTTTAGACATCATAGCTGTAGTTATATATGTAGTCCAGTGTTACCTAAGCTATGAGGTCAGTGGAAAATGCCAAAATCAGCTCACAAGAGAAGAGGCCACGGGAGATGGAGCAGTGACCTTCTGGAAGTGTACATATTCTTCAGAATATGTTGATAAGGAACATTTGGTGCTTGAAGCTGTGGCAAAGCAAGAGCAAATCTGGATTAGTTAGCATCATGTGGTGATTTTCAAGGTCAATAACAAGTCAGGTGAAATTACAGAATTGGAGCACTTTGGAACTAGAAGGGGTTTTTAAAATCAGTGGGTTTCTGGCTATGTTGATGAAAACCTGCAATAAGGAATTCATTTTACATCACAACTCAGTATCTATATAGGCGTGTCTGAAACAAGTTTCACAGACATACACATACAAAAAAAATTAATAGTTTCATTTATCACAAGGAAGCATTTATTCTCTATTCTATTCTTGAAAAAAGTGAAAGTCACTCAGTCATGTCTGGCTCTTTGTGACCCCATGGTCTATATAGTCCATGGAATTCTCCGGTCCAGAATATTAGTCTTGACTCACTGAATTAATTTTATATTCCATATGAAATTGTAAAATATTAGTGTAGATCACATTGAACAGCCTTTTATCTTATAGAAGAATTAGATAGCCCTAGAAATTAAGTAAAATTTTCTAACTCTATGGATAGGTGTCCCTGGTAGTTCAGTGGTAAAGAATCCGCCTGCCATTGCCGAAGACACAGGTTCAAACCCTGGGTTGGGAAAATCCTCTGGAGAAGGAAATGGTAACCCACTCCAATATTCTTGTCTGGGAAATCCCATGGATAGAGGAGTGTGGTTGGTTAAAGTCCATGGGGGTGTAGAAGGATCAGACAGACTTAGTAACTGTGCTGTGCTAAGTCACTGAAGTTGTGTCCGACTCTTTGTGACCCTGTGGACCATAGCCCACCAGGCTCCTCTGTCCATGGGATTCTTCTGACAAGAATACTGGACTGGGCTGCCGTGCCCTCTTCCAGGGGATCTTCCCAACCCAGGGATCGAACCTGTGTCTCTAAGGTCTCCTGCATTGGCAAGAAGGCTCATTACATTAGTGCCTCCTTGGAAACCCAGACTTAGTGACTAAACAACAACAAATGAACAGGTCAGTCTAGAACCCAGATCTTTTTCTTTTTCTGGATGTGATCTATTCTCAATACTGGTATATAAATATTAATGTAGGGCATTAATTTTCAATGTTTCTGTTAGACATGTTGGACTGCTTAAGGGTTATAATTGTAATTACATAACATTTTTTAATATTGTTGTTATTGTTGTTCAGTCACCCAGTCATGATGAACTCTTTGCAACCCCATGAACTGCAGCAGGCCAGGCCTCCCTGTTCCTCACTGTCTTCTGAAGTTTGCCCAAGTTCATGTCCATTGCATCAATGATGCCATCCAGACATCTCATTCTCTGATGCCCTCTTCTCCTTCTGCCCTCAATCTTTCCCGGCATCAGGAACCAGATGAAAGCAGTCAATCTTAAGGGAAATCAACCCTGAATACTTGTTGGAAGGACTGATGCTGAAGTTCCAATATTTTGGTCATCTGATTCGAATAGCTGACTCATAGGAAAAGTCCATGATGCTGGGAATATTTTTTAATATAAATATATATTAAAATTGTATTGGTTAGATAATTATATATGCAAAATCACTCACTCTTAGTATGACAGTAAAGAAGGAACAGGTAGAGGCTCCTTAAGAGGAATGAACTTGGGAGATACTCTTGAGAACTAGAATTTTGGCTTTTTTGTTCATCACTATAGTTGGACTTTCTTGATTCTACAGTGAGTAGAATTGCTGCTCTGCATGGCCTTAAGAAGAATTAGCTAGAGGATATCTTTTATGTGAGTAGCAAAAGGCCTTCCCTTTGGAAAGAGGCTTTGAACATTCTTGACTCCTTCCTGGTCTCTTGTTAGGAGTTCAGTTCAGTTCAGTTCAGTAGCTCAGTCATGTCTGACTCTTTGTGACCCGATGGACTACAGCATGCCAGGCTTCCCTGTCCATCACCAAGTCCCAGAACTTGCTCAAGCTCATGTCCATCAAGTCGGTGATACCATCCAACCATCTCATCCTCTGTCGTCCCCTTCTCTTCCTGCCTTCAGTCTTACTTAGTATCAGGGTCTTTTCCAATGAGTCATTTCTTTGCATCAGGTGGCCACGGTGTTGGAGTTTCAGCTTCAGCATCAGTCCTTCCAATGAATATTCAGGACTGATTTCCTTTAGGATACACTGGTTTGATTTCCTGCAGTCCAAGGGACTCTCAAGAGTCTTCTCCAATACCACAGTTCAAATTCTTCGGTGTTCGGCTTTTTTTATAGTCCAGCTCTCACATCCATACATGACTACTGGAAAAACCATAGCTTTGACTAAACGGATCTTTGTTGCAAAGTAATGTCTATGCTGTCTAGGTTGGTCATAGCTTTTCTTCCAAGGAGTAAACACCTTTTAATTTCATGGCTGCAGTCACTATCTGCCGTTATTTTGGAGCCCAAGAAAATAAAGTCTCTCACTGTTTCTGTTGTTTCTCCATCTATTTGCCGTGGAGTTATGGGACCAGATGCCATGATCTTAGTTATTTGAATGTTGAGTTTTAAGCCAGCTTTTTCACTTTCCTCTTTCACTTTCATCAAGAGATTCTTTAGTTCTTCACTTTCTGCCATAAGGGTGGTATCATCTGCATATCTGAGGTTATTGATATTTATCCCAGCAGTCTTGATTCCAGCCTCTGCTTCATCCAGCCCAGAATTTCTCATGATGTACTCTGCATTTACGTTAAATAAGCAGGGTGACAATATACAGCCTTGACATACTCCTTTCCCAATTTGGAACCAGTCTGTTGTTCCATGTCCAGTTCTAATTGTTGTTAGGAGTTAGTTCCCATCAGACAACCTCACCTCTTTAAGAGCTGCCCTGACACTCTCTCTGTCCTCATTGGCTTGACTTTGTGACTAGCATGTGGTTTATATTTTGAATTGCTTTCCCATTAGGTGGTATTGAGTTATAATGAACTTAGGTGCTCCCATTTCAACCCAGTGACACACAGTACAAAACCTGTGACTCACCAAGTATTCTGCAGAGCGTTGTCATCATATCATTAGTATCAGGGACTTGGTGTGTTTGTTGGAAATGCAGAATTCTGAACACCACCTCGGATCAACCAACCTGGACTCTCAGAGATGAGCCTGAGAATCCATATCTTTGACAAGCTTTTCTTTTGTGCACACTGTCTGATATTGTGAGATCTGTGTGGGCAGGTGTAATTTCTGTCTTGCACACCATTCTATCTTTAGTAAGTGGCACTATAGACACTTAAAAATTATTTGTTAACTGAATAGCCTACCTCAGACTTCATTATCTCCAGTATCTGAGGTGTATGACTCACCAACACTTCAGAAAAGCTCAGTGAGCTAGCACTTAGGTTCTAGAGCCTGGAACAACCATTTACCAGTTATTCAACCTTGAACAAGTTGCTTAACTTAGCTTAAAGTCCTTAACTGATGAAACAGGGATGACAACACTAACCTACCTGGAATTTGCTATGAGGATTAACTCAGTTAATACATTAAAAGTACCTGGAACACCCAGACAGATAATAAGAGGCCTTGAAATATAAGCCATGTAATTGTTAGAATGTATTATTTATTTTGGGGGGCATTATCTGTTCCAGTCCTTTAACCACCCTGTCAGATTGTTTTCACAGATGAGGAAACTATGTGACGTTTCAGTGACTTGGCCAAATTATAGAGTTGTGTAAATGTGAACCTAGATTCAGACCCGGGTGTTCTGTGAAGCAGCTCAGGACACTCTTCTCAATAGTGAGGCTCTTTGCTCCCCTTCCCACTATTCTTATGACACCTCCTTTGTATGGAGACAATTGCGCTGTTTCCTGCACATTAACAAAACGTTTTCAAGGCTTGTCTTACACAGTCAAGTTGGCCAGCCCCAGTCATTTACAAGTTGCTTTCTGGTCATCACTGCTGTGGTATGCAAGGAAAAATGGAAACAATTCATACTTATTCCTCTAATCCTGATTTTCTCAATTTAGGCAATATTGACATATGGAGCAATAAAGTTCTTTTTTATGGGGACCATCCTGCCCATCGAAGAATGTTTAACAGCATCCTTGCCCTCTACCTGCTAGATGCCACTCTGTTTGACAACCAAAAATGTCTCTAGGTATTGCCAAATGTCTCCTGAGAATCAAAATCTTGCCTGGTTGAAATCCTGCTTCAATTTGCTATACCTCTTTCCATCTCCCTCTTTTTAATCACCTCCATCTAATTTCCTCCTATTGCTTAGCCTCTCAGCTAGCTTTCCACTTAATCCTAACACAGACAGAAACAGGGATCCCTTTCAAACCATGTTTGTTCCTGGTACCTGAAATCCCATCATTAGAAGTTAAAGGATAGCTTTGAACAAACTTAAAGCATGAAAATCTCTGGAAAAAAGTTGTGCCATTGATTATTGAAAATTTTAATGATTTGGTTTTAATAAATATTTTTTGTGACAAATAAGTGATGGCATAAACACAGAACATGATTATTTATGTATTTTTCTCAACAGCAGTTAAGACATGCATTATGTATAGTAGATGCTTAATAAACACTTGCTGAATTAACAAATGGATAGATGAAAGCATGAATAGACTAATGAATGAGTAGGGGAAGTGGAGACTCCAAGAATAGACTGTTTTTCTAATAAATATGAGAGAAAATACTGTTAAAAGTGGTTTCACTTTTTTTTTACACAAAAGAGGAAATCTGGATATATTCAAATAAGTTGAAAAAAAAAATGGGAGCTGCGAGAGAGAGAGAGAGAGAGAGAGAGATTTTAGAAGATAATGAAGTACTTATTTGAAGGAATCAGGTCTCAGAGGACTGTGATTAAATTCCCAGTTGCAAGAGTTATCTTTGCAAAGGAATTTTTGAGGTGACCTTTTCCTTTTCTGAATAAAAATTATCCATGGGAGAAAGCAAAATCTTTTGAAAGTAAATAAAAATTCTAGCAGAAGTGTAGTGCATAAATTTCTTCATTTTATTTATGTGCTTTAATCTTGTGATATTTTGAGTTAAATTGATTCATTTTCTTGCATGTGCCACCTGAAATTAAGGATTATTCAGCGTCAGCCATCACCACCTGCCATTTGTCTTAGGTTTTTACCCGACACTGTTTTCACAGGTTCTATTTCTAAATTACAGCTTTCCTTTTAGAAAGACACAGCCCTGCAGAAGGGGATGCTGTGCCGTGTAAAAAACAAAAGCTGGCTTGCGAATTGATATTTCAGTTTTCAGTTCTGTGCATGACAATAAAACCTCCATGGAAGGGCTCCCAGTTTCTGTATTAGATGAGGACATGTTCCTTTGCCAAAATATTAGCTCTTTGTTGGTTGCTGAAGTTGGGAAAATTTTGAAAGCAATTTATGCATTTGTGTGAGACCGGCTACATTTAATCTGTTTGACAAGGATATGTTACAAATGACTTGTTTAATAGATCCACTATGTGAGATGAAATGCAAATGAGAGCATGGTGATTGCAGGGGTAAGTCCTCTGTTCTTTGCCAGTAGAAGAAATGGGGGCTGAGCAGATTTTGAGTATACTGGCTGGGCCAATTCAGGGTCAGATTAATAATACTAACGACGGAAAGGGTAGTCCTCTGTTATTATAGATTATAATTTATAAGGCACTGCTAAGGGTTCAAGTGTAGCTTGATAGTGGAGTGCTCAATGTCAGAAAAGAGTTCCACTGCTTTCTTGCAGCTGAAGGACTCAGACTCCAAGAACTTCAGCAGATGAGCTCCTTGTGGCAGAGGGTGAACTGGATTGGAAATGGCTGCAGTGGCTGTCCCCACATCCTTATGGGGATACCTCCAGAGTGCCAGCTCCCAAGTCTGCTGCCTGGATTCCAATCCGGGCTACCTCTAATTGCTAACTGATCTGCATTGCATGACTAATTGCTTGCACGCATGCTCAGCTGTGTCTGACTCTTTGTGACCCCATGGACTGTAGCCTGCCAGCCTTCTTTGTCCATGGGATTTTCCAGGCAAAAATACTGGAGAGGGTTGCCATCATGGTACCTAATTAATGGAACTTCTATGAGGATGGAACGAGGAAGTCCATGTAAAGAAGAAGCATAGCGCCTCAGAATAAACCCTCCGTGAATGTAAGAATCATTGTTCTTGCTTTTAATTATCGGAGTTAGAAAACATGAAAGTGCAACCCATGTAATGGAAGGAAACTCAGGAAATATTTTTAGTTATAATTTTAGAATATCTGCCCTCATTAATCTCTGAGATTAAAGAAATGACCAAGTAAGCAAGTTGGCAAGCAAGCAAACAAAGGCAGCAGCAGAAACAACAGTTATTGAAAAAGCTTAAAGGCTAGACAGACCACAGTCCATCCAGCTGGGCCCTAGGAGCTCTAATAATGGAGGGCTCTGTGCATGGTAGGATACCCATAGCTAGAGGTTTATCAGGACGTTTGCCTTACCATTTTCACGCCAGGATTCTATTCCCTGTAGTCAGAGCACCGTGGGAGGGGGCGGTCGTGACACCTAGGAAAGAGCCTGGACAATGTCTTTGAGTGTCTCTATTCTCGCCCTGTCCATTATTGGTTTGTTGGTTAAGTCGCTAAGTTGTGTCTGACTTTTACTGACCCAATGGACTGCAGCATGCCAGGCTTCCCTGTCCTTCATTGTCTCCCAGAGTTTATTCAAATTCATGTCATTTGAGTCAGTGACACTATCAAACCAGCTGCCTCCTTCTCCTTTTGCCCTCAGTCTTTCCCAGCATCAGGGTCTTTTCCAATGAGTCGGCTTTTTACATCAGATGGCCAAAGTATTGGAGCTTCAGCTTCAGCATCAGTCCTTCCAATGAATATTCAGCATTGATTTCCTTTAGGATTGATTGGTTTGATCTTCTTGCTGTTTAGGGGACTCTCAAGAGTCTTCTTCAACACCACAATTCAAAAGCATCAATTCTTTGATGCTCAGCCTTCTTTATGGTTCAACTCTCACATCCATACATGACTTACTGGAAAAATCATAGCTTTGATTATACAGACCTTTGTCAGCAAAGTGTTGTCTCTGCTTTTTAATACACTCTCTAGGTTTGTCAGAGATTTTCTTTTTTTTTTTTTTTGACTTTTCTTTATTTTTTTAATTAATTAATTAATTAATTTATTTTTTCAGTGGGTTTTGTCATACATTGACATGAATCAGCAACAGATTTACACGTATCAGAGATTTTCTTTCAAGGAACAAGCATCTTCATGATTCAAGTGTACAAACTGCAAACTCCTTAATTTCTAGACTCTTAAATAGCTTCTGGTGTTTTTTAATTTCTATTTCTTTATTTTTTCTAATATATTCTGATACATCAATTTTCATCAATCTCTTGATAAAAAGGTCTCCTTCTTTCAAATAATATGGTTCTAGAATTGGTCAAGGTGTGAAGACTACAGTGAAAATGACTCCATCTGGAAATGGGTCAAGGTTGCTTTCACATTAGTAAACCACTAACCTAGGCAACTAGTTAAGCAAAGAATATCTACCAGAGAAGATCATAAGTGAATGGACAGTATCCTGATGTCTTCTACTTCTTCACAAAGGACTATGCAAATTTCAGTGATCCCTTTGGCTTCAGCTAGTGGGAGATGATCATATTTGAAGCAGCTCAGAGTATAGTTTAAAATCCAGGCAGGGTACAGCACTGTAACAGTACTGGCAGTCTTATTCTTTCCGTCTAAGCCTTGGATTCCCTGCCTTGTCATTAATTCTATATTTGAGACCTCTTTCTTACTGATCACTGGTCAAAGCAAATTTAATTGTGACCTCACATATTATGCTAATGTGCTCAGTCGCTCAGTTGTGTCTGACTCTTTGCAGCCCCATGGACTATACGATGTGTCTCCTGCATTAACAGGCAGATTCTTTACCACTAGCACCACCTGGGAATCTGCCTGCCAATGCAGAAGACACAAGAGACACAGGTTCAATCCCTGGATCAGGAGGATCCCCTGGAGGAGGAAATGGCAACTACTCCAGTATTCTTGCCTGGAAAATTCCATGGGCAGAGTAGCCTGGTGGGCTACAGTCCATGGGGCTGCAAAGAGTCGTACATGACTGAGCACACACACATCATCTAAGAACTAAAATAACATATGGTAATGGCCCTCAGAGATAGTTTTGTGAATTTCTGTTATGTTATACTGGCCAGTTGGTGATATTTTAACAGCCCTGCTGACATCAGTGTTTACTTTATTAATTTAAGAAAACCTCTTAACAAAAGCCAAAGGAATGATTTTATATTATAGTTCAATCACCTAAAAGAAAAGAATGTAAACATGTTGCCTTTGATGACTCATATACCTTGCTACAAAGACAGAATTGACCAGGGGATACAAGTCCATATTTATAGAAGTCACATATTGCTATATGTCCCGAGAAACTGGAGCAACAAGACAAGAAATTCACCACTGATCTCCAGGACTCTTGAAGATTCTGTAGCTACAACTACTGACAAACTGTTCTGATGGTTTGAATTATTCACAGCCCTTGAAGGACCTCCCCATAGAGTGGGAGGGGTTTACACCCCCACCCCACTGACTTTAGGTTTGGTGACATGACGTTTTGGCTGGCGAAATGTTAAGCAGATGTTACATGAGCTGAAGTTCCAAATGCGTTTGCATGGTTAGGTGTGGTTTCTTGTCCTTCTGCCATCTAGATGGACTGGGAAACCACTGGTCCCAGTAGGAGAGGCATGTGGAGCAGACCTGAAACTGAACTTGACCAGCAGCTTGAAGCAGACTCATCCTGGCCCATCTGATGACCAAAAAGAGAGAAAAAAAAATGTCTGCTGCTGCTAGCCACTGAGATTTTTTTGGGAGTTATGATTTAGATAACATTTTCATAGCTGGCTAACATATCTAGATCATAATTTTCCATTTTGAGCTAATTTTTCTTTGAAGTTTGTAAATAGCAGTGGACAAATCTGGAGATGTGGTGAGGTTACCTCTGTAAGATCTCAATAAAGGTTTTAGGGGGTAGGGTTTGTGTTTCATTTGGAAGTATCCCTGTACTGAAATGAGTTTCAGAGAAAAAGCAAGAAAGCTTATTTGAATGATTCTTCATTTGTTCTCACTCTTACAACAATTTTTAAATGGTATTTTCAGTCTCAAGGTAGTGCCTGACATATTGATTTGGAAATACAGTCTAAGATCTGTTACTTTAGATACCTGAGCACTAAGAATGCAGAACCTGCCTGCCAATACAGGAGACAAAAGAGACTCCGGTTTGATCCCTGGGTCGGGAATATCCCCTAGAGTCAGGGCATGGCAACCCGCTCCAGTACTCTTGCCTGAGAAATCCCATGGACAGAGGAGCCTGGCAGGCTATGGTCCATGGGGTTGCACAGAGTCGGACACGGCTGAGTGCTTAGCACGCACGACAATGCAGAAATGTGCAGTAAAGTTTTAAATTCTTTCTCAGGATGTAAAAAAGGACAGTCTGAACTATATAATGCTACTTGTCATTTTAGAATAGTTTGGTGCTTCTATGCTATGTCTTTATCTCTCCAGTAGACATTGCTAGTCTTTTAATTAAAGACGTTGTCACTTCCTGGTTCTGACCGGCTTGGGTCAGGCAGTTCCTGAGACAGCTCTGGCAATATAGGCCCTGTGTTCACACCCTCCCACTTCTACCAGCAGGTGGGGCTATAGAGTTAGTCATGTCCCAGCAAGGTCAATCGGCTTGCATTTGCTATGAAATGTGGGTTGCTTTCCCACAACCACCATTCAGCTGACTCAACTCAGTTGTCCAATGATCGAGCTATTTGTGTGGCTGAGTCTTCTGGTTTCCATGTGGGGTTTGACCATCTATGGTGACACTGGTCAGCTTGGTTGCAACCCTTATCCTTGCTGGCTTTTCAAATCCTCTTCTCCCTGGGGAACTGGACATTTCTCCATACCGACAGATAGACATAGTCCACTTTGTATGTCTAACATCATGAATAGGATCCCACCCACCTGACTCTTAGCATCATCCCATGATTGTGACTCTGCCAATGCTAAGGACCTATACGTTTTAGACTGGGCCTCTTCTTTCTTGAAAATGAGTCTCTTGGTTACACTTTAGATATCCTATGCTGGATTACTGATTGATGCAGTTGGATGTTAGTCCTTCACCAGGCTTGGTTATCACTAGTATTGCCCCCAGTCTGTCTCCTCTAGGTTGTGGCTTCATTCTCGTATTCACCAATCTATATTGCTGACATTTCTGTTGATGTGTGTTTATGAAATATTGACTTTTGTTTCCTTATTTTACTTTTAATTAAAAACCAAAATCCCCTGTGTATAACTTTGTTATGGCTACCATAATAAAATAACACAAATGGAGTGACTTAAACAGAAGAGACTTATTTTCTCACAGTGCTGGAGGCTGGAAGTTTGAGATCATGTGGCGGCATGGTTGGTTTCTTCTGAGGCCTCTCTTCTTGATTTGCAGATCTCCACCGGTTTCTTCTGAGGCCTCTCTTCTTGATTTGCAAATCTCCACCTTCTTGCTGTGTCCTCATACCGTGTCCCTCCGTTTGTGTTGTCTGTGTCCCCATTTCCCATCCTTATAAGTTCATTCATAGTCATAGTAGAGTAGGGCCTACTCTATTGACTCCTTTTAAACTTAATTGCCTCTTCAAAGGTACTATAGCCAAACAGTCATATTTTGAGGTACAGGGGATAGGGCTTCAATGCAGAGATTGTGAGAAGATGCAATTCAGCTCACACACCTCATTTCCCAAATAAAAATAATTTTTGTTTTTTGGTATTTGATTAAATCAGACTTATTTTGAAGTATTTTGTTTCAGGACTTCCCAAGTAGGGTCATGGTAAAGAACCTCCCTAACGATGCAGGAGACACAAAAGATGCAGTTTTGATCCTTGGGTTGAGAAGATCCCCTGGAGTAGGAAATGGCAAGTGAGTCTAGTATTCTTGCCTAGAAAATTCCATGGACAGAGGAGCTTGAAGGATTACAGTCCATGGCATCACAAAGAGTCAGACACAACTGAGCGTACATAGTTTTGTTGAAACATTTTGTTTCAACTTCAAATCATGGTCCTGTGACATGTAGTTATTTTTAAAATTTTTTAAATTAACTTTTATTGGAATATAGTTGCTTTACTGTATTGTGTTATTTTCTACTGTACAGCAAAATGGATTAGTTATCCTCTAACTATTACATATTACATATATCCTCTCTTTTTTGGATTTTCTTCTCATTTAAGCCACCACATAGCCATGAGTAGAGTTCCCTGAGCAAAACAGCAGGTTCTCATTAGGCATATCTATTTTATATGTAGTAGTGTACCTAGTCACAAAGAGTCAGACACAACTGAGCGACTAATGCTTTCACCTTCCGTGTATATATGTCAATCTCATTGCCAATTCATCCCCCTCTTCCCCACTTGGTGTTCTTATCTTTGTTCTCTGCATCTGTAGCTTTATTTTTTATTCTTCAAGATACTGACAAGAAGACATTAATCATTTGAATGTCCAATGATGGATGTAGACTCCTGTTCATTTATTTTGAAGAATTTCCAGAATTGTTATAACTGGATTATCATTGCATAGCAAAGTTACTGAGGAAGCAGTTATTTAAACTATGTGTGATTATTTATTATTAGGTGATTCAGAAATGGATGGAGAGGGAAGAATGTGGTGATAAAAGAGGTGTGACTGGACATAGAGTCTCTTAGCAAGAGGATTACTTAAGAGGGACTCAATCAACGCTTTGCCACTGTCTTCAAGTCCCTGACTCATCTCTGCGTTGTGAATCTGAGTCTCCAGGCTGTGAATTCTCTCCCTTAACCTCCTGTCTCCTCACCTATAAACTCATTCCATCTACATCTATTCCTCCACATTGATTGGAATTCCACTCTTTCACACCCCGTTCGTTATATGCTACGCTTTGTTATCTCTTTTCCAAATTCTCAGATTCTCCCTTCCGGAGCAGCTTCTCATTTATTTGTTTTACATGACATAGGTTTGCTTTCATATCAATTTTGCTGCACAGAAGTCCACCCCAAATTCAGTAACTTAGCACCATTTATTCAGCACGTGAGCTAGTAGGTGGGTTTGATTGAGCAGTTCTCTGGTCTCAGATGGGCTCCCTGCCCTGTGATGAGCTCGGGACACGACATTCTCATCCCATTGCTTCAGCTCATTATCATCTGGTGTCTAGGCTCCACCCTTCCCCAAATCCACAGAAGCTGATCATACTAAGGACAGAATGACCAACTTAATTAAAACCAATGGAGGATTTTAGGTCTAGTCTTACTTGACTGTCCTTCAGCCCTCGTACTAATGATGGCCACTATATTTGCAAAATAACTTCCCCCATTGGCTTCCAAGAGTTCTTAATTTCTTCAGTTTTAAATGTTTTAGTGTCCTCTCAGTTATTCTACTTTTCTCAGTCCTTAAATACTAGTTCTTCCCGGGGCTCCACACTTCAAACTCGTCTCACTCTAGCTTCAATACTTTGGCCACCTGATTAGAAGAGCCGACTCACTGGAGACCCTGATGCTAGGAAAAGGCTGAAGGCAAAAGGAGAAGGGGGTGGCAGATGATGAGATGGTTAGATAGTATCATCAACTCAATGGACATGAATCTGAGCAAACTCTGGGAGATAGGGAATGGCAGGGAAGCCTGACTGCTTCAGTCCATGGGGTTGCAGAGAGTCGGACATGACTTAGTGTTGGACAACACTCTCTTTAAACAGTTGCGTTCACTCCCATGGCATCAGTCACCAGCCTTAATATCTGAAGCAGACTGAGTGATAGAACAAGTCATACATCCATTATGAGAACTGGTCAAAAAAATATGCCTTACGTAAGCCAGTTTACAGAGCCATCATTTAACGGGGCAGCAAGGCAGAGAAACTAACGGGGTCACCGGTGAAAGAGGAAGACCAAAACAAGGTCTTGAACGTGTGAAAATAGAGTCTGAGATCAGAGAGGTAGGTCTAACTATGGAGTGAGAAAATAGGCAGAGAAGTGGGGTGGGCAGAGGCTGAAGAATGTGTGAGAATGACAAGGAAAGACATTATTCCATATGGCTCGTATGGCAAATGTGTTCTATCTTGCATGGAGGATCAGTTTTATTTAGAAAGCCAGAGAGGTAGTAATTCAGAATATATTTACTAAGCATTTATTATATTATAGGCTATGTTCTAGGCACTTGGGATTTTTCATCAATAGAAGAGGAAGAAATTATGTGTTATAAAGTTTACATTGGGGATGGGTAGTGGGAACAGACCACAAACAATTAACAAGGTAAAAAAAACGGAAATACCTTAAAAGGTGATACTTAACTATGAGTATGAAAAAATAGCAAGTGGAATCAAGAGTGCAGGAGGATGTTAAACTTTAAAGGGTGATTGAAATTGGCTTATTTAGGAAGAAAATATTTTAACAAAGAACCAGGTGAGCCTCATGGACAGCCATGTGGATATCTTGCAGGGTTATTCTCCAGACAGAGGGAAGAGTCAGTCCAGATGTCGTAGGTCTAAGGTTTTCAGTGGTTGGAATATAAAACTGAAAGAGTCCAGAGTACCTACAAGTATCACAGAAATCATCTGAAGTGTGCCCATATATCCCCCAAAAGGCAAGGTAAGCTGGCCATGGGCTAGTGGTCCAGGAGAGAGCAGGAGGTTGAAAATAAGAGACCGCAGAGGTGTATGCCTACCAATTAGAAGTCCTTCTGATGCTAGTGGTGCAGATTCAGAGGGGACAGAGTCTTACAGCCATAGCTGTAGATGAGAATAGCTAAGCTTCATTGTGGTCCAATGAAGGCAAAGGTCAGCATCCAGTTTTCTTCCGAGGATGACATGTAAGCATTTTAATAATTTAAATTATCTTAAGAAACAAGGGAATAAAAGGGGAACTCTGAATTTAGCAAGTATTTGCCCCCAGGAGACTGAATTCTAAATTAAAAGGAATGGAGTTCTCTCAAATTGGGAACATTATGTTTGTTTGTTTGCTTTTTTTATTTTTAAACAAAATTGTAACTTGAAAGCCAATTTAAATTGAGTTATGTGCTTAGACATATGAGAAATATTATACTTGCCTTACAAATGGTTTATAGATGAAGAAGAAAGAAACCAAGAGTTAATTAAAAATGCTATTTCAATATTTGATCATTGAAGGTTACACACTAGCTTGTTGACAGTATATTTGTCTTTACATCTGCTATTTATCAAATATTTATTGTGTTCCTCCCACATATAATTACTCTGCCTCAAATTACAAGCAAATTATGAAGCTTTGTAAGGCACTAATCCTGTTCTAAAGTGACTGACAATGTATAATAGAAAAATATAAACATAAAAGTTTTTGTTATTGGAAATATATTGTGGTACTTGAAAATTTGCTTCCAGAGGGGCAAAGAGATTAGAAGGTGAAAATTGTTTTTTGAGCAATTTACAGAAAAACTGAGTGAAAGTACACAGTTCCCATAAATCTGTTCACCTAACTCTAAATTTCCACCATTATTAGCATCTTACATTAGCACCGTGTATTTGTTACAATTGATGAGCCAATGTTGTTATATGATAATGAACTATAGAGGCTCTTAAGGTTCACTTTATATTTTACGCATTCTATGGGTTTTGACATATGTATAATGTCAAGTATCCACCATTATACTATCAGAGAGCAGTTTCCTTGACCTAAAGGTCCTCTGTGCTCTGCTTATTCATTCCTCCTTCCCCCTTGCCCTGGCAAACACTGACCTTTCTACTGTCTCCATAGTTTTGCTTTTTCTACAATGTCATGTACTTGGAATCATATAATTTGTAGCCTCTTCAAATTGGCTTTTTTTCTCCCAATAATATGCATTTAAAGTTCTTCCAAGTCTTTCTGTGGTTTGACAGTTCATTTATTTTTATTGCTGAAAAATATTCTATTGTATGGATGTACCACAGTTTGTTTATCCAACCTCCTATTGAAGGACATCTTCATTGCTTTGACAATTATTTTTTAATTTAGTCTTTCTTCTCTTCCAAGATTGAATCTTCATAGCTTTAACTTAAATTTGATCCTTCTGTGTTTTAAATGGAAAAGCACTAATATAATGTTGTGTTAGAACTTGTTTGGGGGGAGGAAAGGGAGACTTAAGAGGAAGGTGATACATACATACATATATATACATATATATGTATATATATATATGCAAATAACTGATTTGCCATATTGTATGGCAGAAACCAACACAGCATTGTAAAACAACTATCCTCCAATTAAAAAAAAGAACTTGTTTAATTATAAGTGACAGAAACCAAAATTGAGTCAATTTAAGCAAATAGTTGAACTTACTCTAAGGGTACAGTGAAAATACATGGAGCCCAAAGACAGGAAGAAGAATGAAACTTGGGAACAAGTGAAACTTGTCTGAGGACATCTAATCTTGGTTGTGAATAAGATTTTATATGTGTGTGTGTGTATCGATCTATACAAACACACTCCTCTCCACATAACAAAGTCTTTCCGGATATGTTTTTAACAATGTATAGCTCTAGCCAGTGGGAAGAAACTAGTCTGATATTCACTTTTGATATCAAATTTAGATTTCTATGAAGACCCGCATTGGTCCTGCTCTGGTGCCCTCTTCTAGACTTATCAATCATGCCTTTGAAGCAGGATCAAGCAAAGACCACTGTTTCTGCAATGAGCATGTAGAAGGATTAATTGAAGTGGGATTGATGGTATATAGTACACGGTCCAGAGAAGGCAATGGCACCCCACTCCAGTACTCTTGCCTGGAAAATCCCATGGACGGAGGAGCCCGATAGGATGCAGTCCATGGGGTTGCTAAGAGTCAGACACGACTGAGCGACTTCACTTTCATTTTTCACTTTCATGCATTGGAGAAGGAAATGGCAACCCACTCCAGTATTCTTGCCTGGAGAATCCCAGGGATGGGGGAGCCTGGTGGGCTGCCGTCTATGGGGTCGCACAGAGTCGGACACAACTGATGTGACTTAGCAGCAGCAGTACATGGTCAGAAGAAAACAGTGCATCTCAAACAACTATAAAGTTAAAAGCAGAATCCATGTTTTAAAAGCAACTGTATTTAAACTATAGAAAATATCTCTGAATATAGAAAAAACACACTAAGAGAAAAATAGCAAAACATTTTAGTAGTTATGTTTTATTTTTACTCTTCTAGATTTTACAAAATTATTTTGCTGTTTTCATCATGAAGCAATATATTAAAATTAAATCCACATCTAGGTATTAAAATAGTATTTATCACAGAAAATGACTTTACTCAGTGTGTTTTTGAGATCATTAATTCAGAATACATCTTGGTTGTTTCTTTAGCTTGCTCCTGGGAACAGAAGAGTAAGAAAGACTTGAATATTCTTGAATATTGAAAATATTACTCCCTTCATTGTAAATAAATACCCACCTTGGTTTTCTGGCACTTAGTTTATGAACTTGTCATTACAGTCATTTTGGAGTGACTGAAACACATAAAGTTAACTTATAGTGCATCTTAAATTATTAGTAGCATTCACCAGCTGATTAATTTAGCTAGAAGTATCAATGACAGTAAATATGCTGTGGCTTTGTGTTTCAGTATTGAAGGGCAGAAACCTTAGACAGGCAGAAATGATGTAACGGCAGTCATTCCTTGTCTATTTACCATTATCCATCTATTCACTCAATCTATTCATGTACTGTGTTTACAGAGTGTTTACTATGAATTGTCTGTGAATCTTTTACTAGTTTGAACTCCTTAAGGACTGACCCCTGTTTTCCATTGAATGCCTTTGAATTCTCAGTATATGATACTACACTTCCATTACAGTAAGTTCACAGTAAACATGTGTTGATTTAAACTGAATTGGATTGCCTGGTGCTGGCAAATTAGAGCAATTAAAAGGTCCCTGTGCTTATGAACCTCTGCCCAGTGGGGTAGTAATTATCGATGGAAAATAAACAACACATGAAGGAAATGCACTCCCTTTAATTGACTACTGTTATTTGCTAAGTACTTTTCATATACAGCATCTGTAGACCTGACAACAACTGTGTGTGTGTGCGTGTGCACACGTGTGTGCGTGTGTGCATGTGTGTGCGTGTCTGGTGTGTGCGTGTGTGTGTGTCTGTGTGTGTGCGTGTGTATGTGCGTATGCGCGCGTGTGTGTGTGTGTGTGTTAATGTGTTGGGGGGATCAGCTGAGGGTACTATATGGTGAAATTAAGACAGAGTTTGTTAAATATCTTGTCCAGTGATACCTGCTAATAAGTGTCATAACAGATTCAAAGCCACACTTTGTGTTTAAATTCTTTACTGACTCACATGCTGAGCGTGGTTAGCCAGTTTATGTTTTCATTTTGAAACAGCTCCTTCTCCTTTGTGTATGATCAGAAAAAATAATGCTATTGATTTTCAATAATGTGCTTGATTTGTTTTTCCACTGGGATTATGGGACTCATTAAAATGTTCATGCTGTCTCATTTGTGACCGACAGCAGACATTTCAGTGTAAGGACCAGCAGGTCCTTATTAGCAACCTCTTCCTCTGTAGGGGTGGGGCCAGTGACCTTGGCATCAGTAACGCCAGGCTTTAGTCAACTGAGTTGTCATGCACTATAAACTCATGATTTTCCACAGCATCTCTTTGATTTGTGTAGCCATCAGCGTCTAGATTCTAGTATTCCTTCCTACTAATAATGTGACTCTCAAAACTCATATACCAAAAATCACAGTTTCAATATTTTTAAATATTAAAGATGTATGCTTAATATTTTTACACATATGTTACTTTCAAAGCATATCTAGTTAGCAAAGCAATAACATGTTTAGGAATGTATCTTGCAGTTGAGAAGGACTTCCTTACAGAAGAAGAGCTTTGGATCAATTCATTCTTACAGGCAGCGAGAACCTGAGGCATCCATGACTAGACTACCCAGGATCTTTATCAGTCTCCTCTGTCAGAATGCTCTTTACCACTCAGAGATGTGAGCACCAACAGGACCTGCTTACTGAGTAATCATCCCCTTTGTTCCCTGCAATCACCACTATTCACTGCTACACTATTTAGCAATGACAGATTTTTCTTAATAGAGAAGCCTGAAGCTACATTTGTCCCCAAACTATGGCTCAAAGTGGGTTGGAAAACAAGAACTCCAATGAGGTGGTATGAGGAAAGAGAAAGATAGGTGTTCTTAGGGTTCAGCATCTTGGAAAATAAATGTTTTTAGACATCAAACAGTATCTCTTAAGCAGCATGGACAGAAAGCACTGTTACTTTTGCTAAATAAAAGCCCTGCTTCTTGAATTCAGTATATAATTCACAATCTTATGGCATTAAGAAGAATCTTCATTCTTAGTAAATAAAGTTTTCTCTGCATCTTAATGTTTTTATTTATTTACCTATGTTTGGCTCTGCTGGGTCTTTGTTGCTGCACGGGCTTTCTCTAGTTGGAGTGAGTGGGGGCTACCCTCTAGTTGTGGGGCTCAGACGTCATCACAGAGGCTTCTCTTGTTGTAGAGAGCAGGCTCAGTAGGTATGGTACAATGGCTTAGTTGCCCCATGGCACGTGGAATCTTATCAGACTAGGGATAGAGCTTGTGTCCCCTCTATTAGCAGGGAAATTCTTAACTACTGGACCACCAGGGAAGTCCCTGCATCTTAATTTTCATTTGCTTCTCCCATCCAAGTACTAACCAGGCCCGACCCTGCTTAGCTTCCGAGATCAGACGAGATCGGGCGCGTTCAGGGTGGTATGGCCGTAGACTCATTTGCTTCTGCTAAGGATTTTGAAGTGTATCCTTAACCTAACAGAGACTTTGCAATCCTAATGTAATCATCAGATTGTCATGTAAAATTCAAGTGCTAGGGTGAGCTGAAAAAAATTCAGACTTGAGGTTTTTCTTATTAGTATGCCTGTGTTAATGTTTGACTATTTAATATTTTAATAAACTATTTTAAATATTTTATTTAAAAGTTTAGATATTTTCTAAGGGAGAACAGAAAAGCTATTAATCATGAAGGTTTTCTGAACCCAAATGAATGGAGAAATTAAAGGAATAGTATTCTAAAAATAGGAATGAACTGAGGAAGTTTCATAAAAGGAAACAATAGTCCACTAAATACTCAGTTTCCTTTACAGCCATGTTTATATTATTCCTGTATTTAAAATGAAAAGTAAATATGTGAAAGGTTAGGAAAGGCTAAAAATATATTTCCCATATGTGAAAACAACTGATTTTCATTTTGAAGAAATCATTCTTGAATATATCCTCATATAACTTGCATTTATAAGAAGGAATCCATTTTTGATCATTTTGGGGGATTTTTTAAACATTGCAATCTTTGTCTCATCTCTTTCTTTTGTTAATGTCTTCTCTGTGTCTTTGATCTTGGCCCTATACCCCCATCTTCCACCATGGCTGTCCTTCAGTCCCCATTTCTACCTAAGGGTCCCTGGCACCAGAGTTGAGATGGTCTACAGGCCAGATAGAAACTTTTCTTAAGATATCAACTTAATAGAAAGCATTTCCTAAGACAGCAGGATGTTTCCACCTGAAGATGGGGAGATATCAACTGCTCAGTAAATTCTCGACTAGGGCTTCCCTCGTAACTCAGTAAGTAAAGAATCTGGCTGCAATGCAGGAGACCTGGGTTCAATCCCTAGGTTGGGAAGATCCCCCTGGAGAAGGAAATGGCAACCCACTCCAGCACTCCTGCCTGGAGAATCCCATGGACAGAGAGCCTGGTGGGCTACAGTCCATTGGATTGCAAAGAGTTGGCCACGACTGAGTGACTAAACTACCACAAATACTCGACTAAAATTACTCTTCCCTTACATAAACATGGAGAGGCACTCCATGCGCTTGCTGCCTCTTGCCTCCCAAATAAAAGCCAAACACCACTGGGCATGAGTCCATGTACTCTTTTGGATAATGCTGCTAATTGTAACAAGTCAGTATTTTGCTGTTCATCCTCTGAGTGCAGAGAAACTAAAATGTTTTTTTTTGTATGAAGCCTCGTTTTATAAACATTTGTAATCTTGATACTGACCCAAGGTCTTGGTCATCCCCAATCAATAGAAATTGATCAGGAGCCAGATAAGAAATTCAGGCAAGGTTTTATTAGGCCCACTGCTACAGCGTGGGCAGAGTAAACAAATAACAGTTTTCTTTGCTCATCTCCCCAAGAGGAGGTGAGATTGTTCCTTATATGGGGTAAAGGCAGCATTGTGTCCAAGCATCTGGCCAGAGAGGGGGCTTAGGTGGCTTGCCTACTCCTTTGATGGTATTGAGTGCCAGGGTCATGTACAGTACTCTGCTTTTGGTCTTGGATCTTCAGAAGTGGCAGTTAGGTGTTTTTTTTCTTTGTGTATCTTTTGTCCATAATTTGCCCCAACTGTACATGCACACAGTTATTTTTAGTGTCTTATTTGTTGCTGTTTAGTGACTAAGTTGTGTCCAACTCTTTGTGACCCCATGGACTGCAGCTTGCCAGGCTCCTCTGTCATTCACCATCTCCCAGAGTTTGCTCAAACTCTTGCCCATTGAATGTGATGCTATCTAACCATCTCATCCTCTACTATTTCCTGCTGTCAATCTTTCCCAGCATCAGATTCTTTTTCAATGAGTCACCTCTTTGCATCAGGTGACCAAAATATTGGAGATTCAGCATCAGTCCTTTCAATGAATATTCAGAACTGATTTCCTTTAGAATTGGCTGGCTTGATCTCCTTACAGTCCAAAAGACTCTCAAGAGTCTTCTCCACCACCATAATTTGAAAACATCCATTCTTTGGAACTTAGTCTTATTTATGGCCCAACTCTCATATCCATACATGAGTACTCGAAACACCATAACTTTGGCTATATGGGCCTTTTTTTGCAAAGTGATGTCTGTGCTTTTTAATATGCTGTCTAGGTTTGTCATAGCTTTCCTTCCAAGGAGCAAGCATTTTTTAATTTCAAGGCTGCAGTCACAATCCGTAGTGATTTTGGAGTCCAAGAAAAAAGATCTGTCACTGCTTCCACTTTTCCCCCTTCTGTTTGCAATGAAGTGGTGGGACTCTTATAGTTTCTTTGTATTTTGTTGCCTGAGAAGACATTTGCTGAGGTATAAGCCCTACAGCAAAGGATCCCAGGTCCCAGTACAAATGTGTTTCATTGTTCATTCCTTAATTCAACAATCAGACATTGGGATGCTTCCAGGCACAACAGGTGCTTGGATCTTAAAGAAAATTAAGGAATAAGACATGGTTTTTTTCCATCTTGGAGCCGTTAGTCTAGGTAAATAGCAGACTTGATCAAGAAAAGAAACAGTATTATCACCAACCATTTGGCATTAAAAAACCAAATCACTTATAAGCCTTGGACTGAATGTGTGTGTGTGTGCTCAGTCACCCAGTCATGTCTGACTCTCTGCAACCCTGTGGACTGTAGCCCACCAGGCTCTGCTGTCCATGGGATTCTCCAGGGAAGAACACTGGAGTGGGTTGCCATATCCTTTTTCAATGTGTGCATCTCCTCCTAATTCATATTTTGAAACCTAAATCCCCTATGTGATGGTATTTGGAGGTGGCAATTTGGGGGCATCAAATTGAGTTAGGAGGGTGAAACCCTCATGAATGCCATTAGTGCCCTTATTAGAGAGACAGGACAGAGATGATTTCTCTTTCTCTGCCATATGAAGATACAATGAGAAAATGCCCATCAGCAAACCACAAAGAGGGCTCTCACCAGACACTGGATCTACTGGTGTCTTGATCTTGGACTCTCTTACCTCTAGAACTGTGAGAAATAAATTTCTATTATTTAAATCACCCAGTCAATGGTGTACTTGATATAGCAACCCTGACTATAAAACTTTCTTACTGCTAGGATTCCTTTGGATCCTACTCCCTTTACATGTAGCAAATCCATGAGTCTTTGATTAATGATGCACAGCAGCAAAAGGAACCCAAGAAAATAAATAATGGGAAGAGGAGTTTCTGGGAAATATGCATTATCAGAAGGTTTTTTAATTACCTGGTGATTGATTAATTAAATACTTATGAACACATTATGTGTCAGACCCTATTGGATTTGTATAGTGATCAACTAGATAGAAATGGTATCTCTCAGGGAAGAGTCAAGTTAAAAAAAAAACCCAAAACAAAAACCAAAACAGTATGCAAAATACTACATTAAAAACAAACTTAGGTTATCTCAAGATAATTTCAATGTTAGAGCTACTGAGCCTATAGGTATTATACTAGCTAAGATTCATACACAGAACATCACAAAGAATGACTTAGAAAACATACTAAATAAAATACAATTATCCTGTATTTTATTTACAGGAGGTGTGCTGACTGAAACAATGAACTATGCTTCTCATTCTAGCTGTGTACCAGAATCACCCATGAAATTTTAAAACAAAGCAGATGTCCAGCAGTTCTAAGTAGGGTAAGGCCTGAGTGATACTAATTTTCAAAAGCTCTGTGGGTAATTCTGACCAGAGCATTCTGCAAGTGAGAATACCTGAGAATATGATCAGCAAGTACTGAATGAATAAATGGATGAAAAGGCTCCTTGGGATTATAAATTCTTCATGTGCATGGACTATGTCTTGTTTTTGTATGCTAGCCCCCAAAGTTTATTGTAATGAATGAATAAATGGATGAATGAATTATGAAAAAAGCCCAAATTGTGATTTAAAAAAAATATGGGACTTATGTGTTAGATTGTAAAGCAAAATGAGGGAAGGGATTTCCATCTATTTGTTCACTGGGTGTATCTGCAAGAGCAACAACAGAATCTGACACCCAGAGTCTGAAACAATAAAATTAGTTGACTAAATCCAGCAAGTAACAGGAGGGGGTTGGATTAGTGGCATGATCCGAGAAGACACATGTATCAGTATCTTACTGCCGCTGTAACAAACTACCACAAACTTAATGGATTGATTTAAACTATACAAACGTATTATGTGACACCTTGATTGTTCTGAAGTATGAAAATAGGGTCTCAGCTAAAATCAAAGTGTCAGGAGGCTACAGCTCTTCTGGAGACCTCAGAGGAGAATCTCTTTCCTTGTCCTTTTCTAGCTTGCAGGCAACTCGGTTCCTGGCTCACAGTTCTTTTCTACCATCTTCAAAGATGCTGAGTCCTTCTCATATTGCCATCTCTAGGGTTCTCTCTTCCATAGTCCTAGCTTCCTTTTCCACTTTTGCAGACTCTTGTGATTGCATTGGAAACAGCAAGGTAATCCAGGATAATATTCTTATCTTAAGCCAGCTGATTAGCCACCTTAATCTATCTACAGCCATAATTCTCTTTTGCCATGTAACCTGTTTACTGGTTTCAGGGGTTAGGCTGTAGACATCTTTGAAGTGCCATTATTCTGTCTATTACAGTTTCTCTGAGTACTGGTGCTATGGAGGAACTAAGACCTGGGAGATTTGAAAGAGGTCAGGCATGGAAGGTATCTGTGTGTATGTTTGTGTGCACGTAAGCTGCTAGGGCAAAATGGTTGTCTGAGGAGGCCTTCCAAATAGCTGAGAAAAGAAGAGAAGCTAACGACAAAGGAGAAAAGGAAAGATATACCCATCTGAGTGCAGAGTTCCAAAGAATAGCAAGGAAAAATAAGAAAGCCTTCCTCAGTGATCAGTGCAAAGAAATAGAGGAAAACAACAGAATGGAAAAGACTAGAGATCTCTTCAAGAAAATTAGAGATGACAAAGGAACATTTCGTGCAAAGGTGGGCACAATAAAGGACAGAAATGGTATGGATCTAACAGTAGCTGAAGATATTAAGAAGAAGTGGCAAGAATACAAAGAAGAACTACACAAAAAAAGATCTTCATGACACAGATAACCACAATGGTGTGATCACACACCTAGAGCCAGATATCCTGGAATGAGAAGTCAAGTGGTCCTTAGGAAGCATCTCTATGAATAAAGCTAGTGGGGTGATGGAATCCCAGTTGAGCTAATTCAAATCCTAAAAGATGATGTTATTAAAGTGCTGCACTAAATGTGCCAGCAAATTTGGAAAACTCAGCAGTGGCCACAGGACTGGAAAAGGTCAGTTTTCATTCCAATGCCAAAGAAAGGCAATGCCAAAGAAAGGCAATGCCAAAGAATGCTCAAACTACCGAACAATTGCAGTCATCTCACACGCTAGCAAAGTAATGCTCAAAATTCTCCAAGTCAGGCTTCAACAGTACATGAACTGTGAACTTACAGATGTTCAAGCTGGACTTAGAAAAGGCAGAGGAACCAGAGATCAAATTGCCAACATCCTTTGGATCATTGAAAAGGCAAGAGAGTTCCAGAAAAACATCTGTTTTATTGACTACTCCAAAGTCTTTGACTGTGTGGATCACAACAAACTGTAGAAAATTCTTCAAGAGATGGGAATACCAGATCACCTGACCTGCCTCCTGAGAAATCTGTATACAGGTCAAGAAGCGACAGTTAGAACTGGACATAGAACAATGGAAAGGTTCCAAATTGGCAAAGGAGTACGTCAAGGCTGTATATTGTCACCCTGCTTATTTAACTTATATGCAGAGTTTATCATGTGAAATGCTGGGCTGGATGAAGCACAAGCTAGAATCAATATGCTGGGAGAAATGTCAATGAGCTCAGATGGGCAGATGATACCACCCTTATAGCAGAAAGTGAAGAGAACCGAAGAGCCTCTTGATGAAAGTGAAGGAGGACAGTAAAAAATTTGGCTTCAAAATGAACATTCAGAAAGCTAAGATCTTGGCATCTGGTCCCATCACTTCATGGCAAATAGATGGGGAAACAATGAGGACTTTATTTTCTTGGGTTCCAAAATCACCGCAGATGGTGACTGTAGCCATGAATATAAAAGACTCTTTCCCCTTGGAAGAAAAGCTATGACCAACCTAGACAGCATATTAAAAAGCAGAGACATTGCTTTGATGACAAAGGTCCATCTAGTCAAAGCTATGGTTTCCAGTAGTCATGTATGGATGTGAGTGTTGGACCATAATGAAAGCTGAGCACCAAAGAATTGATGCTTTTGAACTGTGGTGTTTGAGAAAACTCTTGAGAGTCCCTTGGACTACAAAGAGATCCAACCAGTTAATCCTAAAGGAAATCAGTCCTGAATATTCATTGGAAGGACTGATTTTGAAGCTGAAACTCCAATACTTTGGCCACCTGATTCAAACAATTGACTCATTTGAAAAGACCCTAGTGCTGGGAAAGATTGAAAGCAGGAGGAGAAGGGGACAACAGAGGATGAGACGGTTAGATGGCATCTCTGACTTGATGGACATGAATTTGAGCAAGCTCCATGTGTTGGTGATAGACAGGGGAACCTGGTGTGCTGCATGCAGTCCATGGCTTCTCAAAGAGTCAGATACAACTGAGTGACTGAACTGAACCAACTGAACTGAAGCTGCTAGGGAGGAAGTGGTTGGAGAGATTGGAGGCAGTGGTTGGAGAGAAAAAAGAGAGACTTTTCATATAGTCTGTAATAAAGAGTTTAAAATTCATCTAGGTACACTTAAAAGCTGGCTTCCCAAGTGTCACAGTGGTAAAGAATCTGCTTGTCAATTCAGGAGATGCGATAGATGCAGATTAGATCCCTGGTTTAAGAAGATTCCCTGGAGTAGGAAATGGCTATCCACTCCAGTATTCTTGCTTGGAGAATTCCATGGAAAGAGGAGCCGGGTGGGCTAGAGTCCATCGGGGTCACAGAGTCGGACATGACTGAACACACATGTACACTTAAAATCTATTGGTTTTAAGCAAAAAAAAAAAAAAAAAAAAGAGAGAGATCTTATTTATATTTTAAGAGGGTCATTTCTAGGAGGAGGAGAAAAGGGAAGGCTACATCAATTAAAAAGCGTATATATACTTAACTTCAGGAGGCCCTGGTGGCTCAGACAGTAAAGAGTCTGCCTGCAGTATGGGAGACCTGGATTCGATCCCTGTGTTGGGAAGATCCCCTGGAGAAGGAAATGGCAACCCACTCCAGTATTCTTGCCTGGAGAATCCCATGGATGGAAGAGCCTAGGAGACTACAGTCCATAGGGTTGCAAAGAGTCAGACACGACTAAGCGACTTCACTTTCCTTACTTTTTCAGGAACCGAGAAGTATGATGGCTGGATTTAGGAGGGAAGCCAGCTGGGCTGTCCTGGGGGCTGAGGTCATGGACCTGGGGGCTGAGGAATATGCTTGGGGTGGTCTGGGGCTCATCACCCCTGGTCTGTTGCAGTCTTGGTCAAGAGAGAAGGCTTGGAGGGAGATGGGCAGTGTGGGGGGGGGATTGAAGGGGCCTGAGCAGGGGGCAGTTTACTCTGTGAACACATCCTTCACAGGTGAGTCTTTTCTAGTTTTTTAGATAAGACAAGAGTGTCTTGATAGCAAGATCTGGCTCTATGTCTGATTTTGGCTTTTAAATTCCAAAGAGTGTAAATGAGGAATCAGGTCACACAAGTGGAAAAGATTCCAAGATCTGAGAAGCTGATAAACTTGCGGCCATGTAATGGTAGCCAAATGTGGCGGCGCATAATTTTTGGAGTCTCTTACTCAAAAGTTTTATGGACTGGGAGAGTTTAGATAAGAAAATGGGCCAAGAATATTCTATTTTAAGGACTTTTTGTTGTTGTTGTCATTGTAACACAGAAAGGAGGAAGCACATTTTGTTATGCTTTGTTAATATCCACACAAAACCCTGGCCCCATGAGAAAGGTACGGAGACAAAGCTTTGTTTCCTTATGCTAGGGAGCAATCTCAGAGGGCTAGAAGAAATATCCGTGGTGTGTTTTGAGATGCCCAGAGCAGCCCAGGCCCATGGGGGTGTTCATACAATGCTGGAGCTCTGGATGGCATCTGTGTTTGTTTTATGACTTTTCGTCATCATCATCATCTTCATCGTGTATGATTTATTACAGCGCCTGCTGGTAAAGCAGTTTATCAGTGAAGCAGTGCATATGGTGCTCTGCGCTGAGCTGTGATATTCAGGGATTACCGTGGAGACTGAAGTAAACTGATGCTGCTGGTACCTTCTGCTATAAAGATATCTGAACTTGCTCACCGTGCCAAGCGTGGCCTAGAACAGGTGACTTGGCAGACTCCCAGCCATAAGCAGATGTTCATTGGGATGCTAATTAAAATTTATAAACCGCCTATCTTTTTTTTGGTTACGCACTTTGATAAGTTATACCTTTATCTTCCAAGTTATTAAATAACTTAATAACTGATTACAACTTATTTTAAAAGAATTTAATAACTGATCAAAACGTATTTTAAAAGAAGTTATTGACTGATTAAAACTTAATAACTGATTAAAACTTATTTTAATATAATTTATTGTTTTAGAGTGAGTTAAGTCATAGAGAAAAACAAATGTCTTATACTAACGCATATATATGGGATCTAGAAAAATGGTATAGATGAATCTATGTGCAGGGCAGGAAGGAGTAGAGACCGAGACATAGAGAACAGACAGGTGGGCACAGTGAGGGAAGGGAGGGTGGGACAAGTTGGGAGATTCGGATTGAGATACATATACACACACACATATTGTGCGGTGCTAAGCTTAGTCGCTCATCGCTTAGTCTTGTGTCTGACTCTGCAAGCCCATGGACTGTAGCTTGCCAGACTCCTCTGTCCATGGGGATTCTCCAGGCAAGAATACTGGAATGGGTTGCCTTGCCCTCCTCCAGGGGATCTTCCCAACTCGGGGATTGAACCCAGACCTCCCACATTGCAGGTGGATTCTTTACCATCTGAGCCACCAGGGAAGCCCAGGAATACTGGAGTGGGTAAGCCTATCCCTTCTCCAGGGGATCTTCCTGACCCAGGAATTGAACTGGGGTTTCCTGCCTTGCAGGCAGATTCTTTACCAGCTGAGCTCTCAAGGAAGCCCATATATATACACTACCATGTGTAAAATAGATGGCTGGTGAGGCTGCTTTGTAGCGCAGGGAACTCAAGACGGTGCTCTGTGATGACCTCGAGGGGTGGGAGGGAGGTCCAAGAGGGAGGGGGTGTATGTATGCAGATAGTTGATCCACTTCCTTGTACCGCAGAAACACAACATTGGAAAGCAATTGTATTCTATTCGTTTTTAAAGCCAGAAAAAAAGAGTTTTCTGTTTTAAAAGGAACGTATTGTTTTGTATGTGCTAAAAAAGGGAGCCAAGTATAAGGAAATCTCCTATACTGAGATATTTAGCATGAGATTACTAAAAATGGACAAGACTCCACGCGTGAGCATTTCAGATATTTGGTGTTGAGAAGGTCAAATGATATGCCAGCTCAGGAACTTTAGCTCTACCCAGTCTCACAGGTCTGGGTCTTCAAGTCACTGGGAGGACTCTGCTCTCTGTGACTCTGCTCTCTGTGACTCTGCTCTCTGCAGAATTACAGGGTCTAATTTCCTGATGTCTCCCCAGCTGCTGTCCATTCACTCAGCATTCTTGGAGGAAGCCCAACGGTGCAAAGAGAAATATCAAGACTGTCAGGAGCGAGGGAGAAAACCACTGGCAACTGCAGGCACACAGCAGAGTAAGTACAAATTGCTCTGGGAATAACGGCAGAGCATTTCTAGCACAGTTGGGATCTGCAGATGGCAGGGAGAGAACCCTGGAACCACCGGAGTCTCTTCGCACCGCCTCGTCCCTGGGAAATGTGAGCAGGCAAGCGGAGATGGAAGGTCTTTGGCTCAGCTTGCAAGGGTTTGGGATTGGCAACAAATGAGCACGTATTTTCCTTTTTACTCTCCTTGATCCATGTTCCTTTCTTTCAATATTTTCCTGTAATGCTTATTTTTAAAATAAGGAGGAAGTGACCATCTCCATAGTGCTCGCAGGCAAAGATGGAAAGAAGTTGTTCACTGTGGATGAAAATAATGAACTTCTTTGGGATTTTCATACAGTGAAGGAAATAGAGAAATAAGAGAAGGCTGGTGGTGACTGCCAGAGAGAAAATCCTGCTTAGAGAGGTCTATGGGGGAGTAAAGACCTAAAAATGATCATTTTAGTTATTGGGCCAACTGTGAATTTTAGCTCAAGGAATAGCCTGCGAATTCTCTCTTCACAATCTAGCTCCAAGGCATTCTATAGAATTCTTTTATGTATTAAATCGACAAATATTTGAGTCTCAGGCACTGAGTTTTAGTGTTATGTGTAAAATGAACAAAAGATATGGGGGCCCCAGCCCTCAGAATCAGCACTTCTTAACCCAGCCTCAATAAACAGCTTGGCTCAGAACTGTTTAATAGGCAGAAGAGTTTCATCGTGTCAAATTTGGAACGATATGTATTTTACTAACCAAGTAAGGAATAATTCATGGAATCAAAATTATTGTTAGTGTCAGAAGTACCCTTCATCCAAAGCAGTATCCCAAAAGATGTTAAATGATCATTTATGATTATAGAGTGAACTTCACAAGCTTGTAGACCATGACACAAAATGTGCATAAGAGTACTGTATATATATTGTTGTATTTTAATTTAAGAGAATTGTTTTTATTTTAAATTTATGGCTGAAAACATTTTAAGAATATACATTTATTTTCCATAAAGAGATATCTCTTTGTTAGCATTTTATGGATTATTAAAAATAATAATTGCTTTAAAACATGTAAGAATATATTAAAGAAGCAAGAATGATAAATGAGAATATCAGCAAGGTTTAAGATGATAAAAATATATATGTTACCTAAAATTCTATTTGCATTATTAGTATACAAGTTTTATGTATATTCATTCATTCAATAACTCTGAGCATTTACTATACTAGGTAGTGGGAGTCACAGAAAGATATGATCCTTGCCCTCGAAAAGCTTACATGCTAGTTGGAGTCAGTTCCAATTACAAGGAAACAATTGTAATGTAATATGTTGTATGTCACGATACAGGTTTTATGACCTTCAAATATAGGGTTTATATTTTGGCTGAAGAAGTAAAGAAAGGCTTTGCAGAACATTTTAGGCACTAAGAAAGGAATATTTGCTTGCTAAATAATTAGGGGAGAACCATTGAGGCAGAAGTCACAGATTTTAGAAAGAGTATGCCATGGGAAAATCAGGAATGGCATACTAAATAAAGAGCAGAGTCCTCTTAGGTAGAGTGGTGGCTGATGAGTCTTGTTAGACAGGTTGGGGCTGAGATTACAAAACTTTGTGTAATATACTGGTTTTTATTTAATCCTGAAGAAAAAAGTTAAGCAGGATAATAAGAAAATCCAAGTTTCAAATAAAAATAATGATCTTCCTGTTGACAGAGAGAATGAACAGGAAGGGTCTGGGCAGTGTGAATTAGTCTTCTATTGCTGCCATAAAAGTTTACTACAAAGTTTGTGGTTTAAAACAACACAAGTATATTGCTTACAGTTCTGAAGGTCAGAAGCCCTAAAATTAAAATGCTGGCAGTACTACTTGGCCCTCTGTAGGCTTCATCGGAGAATTGGCTCCTTTGTCTTTATCAGCTTCTAGAGGCTGCCAGCATTCCTTGACTCGTGGCCCCTTCCTCCAACTTTGTTCAAAGCCAGCAGTGTAGCCTCTTTGTAGTATCTTCAAACCTCAATCTCTGTCTCTCTCTGTCTCTTTCACACACACACACTTCCCTTTTTAAAGGACTCTTGTGAACACATTGAGTCTACTTGGATACTCCAGGATAATCTCCCTATTTCAATATTCTTCACTTAATTATACCTGCAAAATCCTTTTTGGCATGAAAGTTAATATGTGTGTAGTTTCCTGAGATTTGGGCATGGATATCTTTTTTTTTTTTTTAATTTATTATTTTATTGAAGGGTGATTGCTTTACAGAATTTTGTTGTTTTCTGTCAAACCTCAACATGAATCAGCCATAGGTATACACATATCCCCTCCCTTTTGAAGCTCCCTCCCATCTCCCTCCCCATCCCACCCTAGAGGTTGATACAGAGCCCCTGTCTGAGTTTCCTGAGCCATACAGCAAATTCCCGTTGGCTATCTATTTTGCATATGGCAATATGAGTTTCCATGTTACTCTTTCCATACATCTCACCCTCTCCTCCCCTCTCCCCATGTCCGTCAGTCTATTCTCTATGTCTGTTTCTCCGTTGCTGCCCTGTAAATAACTTCTTCAGTACCATTCTTCTAGATTCCTTAGAATCTAGAAGATTCTATATGTGTTAGAATATAATATTTATCTTTCTCTTTCTGACTCACTTCAATCTGTATAATAGGTTTATCCACCTCAGCAGAACTGACTCAAATGAGTTCCTTTTTGTGGCTGAGTAATATTCCATTGTGCTTATGTACTACAACTTCTTTATTCATTCATCTGTTGATGGACATGTAGGTTGCTTCCATGTTCTAGCTATTGTAAATAGTGCTGCAGTGAACAATGGGATACATGTGTCTTTTTCTACTTTGATTTCCTCAGGGTATATGCCTAGGAGTGGGATTGCTGGGTCATAGGGTGGTTTTATTCCTAGTTTTTTAAGGAATCTCCATTCCGTCTTCCATAGTGGCTGTATCAATTTACATTCCCACCAACAGTGCAAGAGTGTTCCCTTTTCTCCAAACCCTCTCCAGCATTTATTGTTTGTAGACTTTTTGATGATGGCCATTCTGACTAGTGTGATGTGATATCTCATTGTAGTTTTGATTTGCATTTCTCTAATAATGAGCAACATTGAGCATCTTTTCATGTGTGTTAGCCACCTGTATGTCCTGTTTGGAAAAATGTCTGTTTAGGTCTTTTTCCCACTTTTTGATTGGGCTGTTTGTTTTTCCTGCATTGAGTTGTATAAGCTGTTTGTATATTTTGGAAATTAATCCTTTGTCAGTTGTTTCATTTGCTATTATTTTATCCCATTCTGAGGGTTATCTTTTCACCTTGCTTATGGTTCCTTTGCTGTGCAATAGCTTTTAAGTTTAATGGTGTCCCACTTGTTTACTTCTGTTTTTATTTCCATTACTCTAGGAGGTGATCATAGAGGATCTTGCTTTGATTTATGTCATCGAGTGTTCTGCCTATGTTTTCCTCTAAGAGTTTTATAGATTCTGGTTTTACATTTAAGTCTTTAATCCATTTTGAGTTTATCTTTGTGAATGGTGTTAGGAAGTATTCTAATTTCATTCTTACGTGTAGCTGTCCAGTTTTCCCAGACCATTTATTGAAGAGTCTGTCTTTACCCCATTGTATATTCTTGCCTCCTTTGTCAAAAGTAAGGTACCCATAAGGTGCATGGGATTATTTCTGGGCTTTCTATCTTGTTCCATGGTCTATATTTCCGTTTTTGTGCCAGCACCATACTGTCACTTTGTAATATAATCTGAATTCAGGAAGGTTGAGTCCTCCAGCTCCATTCTTCTTTTGAAAGACTGCTTTGGCTGTTAAGGGCATGAATATCTTTAAGGGAACTTACTGTCTACCTCAGAGTGGGAGGAGAAGTAAAGACACATGCCAACAAAAGTGCTTGTGGCAGCTTATTTATCAGTTCCAAACTGAAGACAATTTAAGTGTCCTGCCAGGCTTCTCTGTCCATGGGATTCTCCAGGCAAGGATACTGGAATGGGTTGCCATTTCCGCCTCCAGGGGATCTTCCTAACCCAGGGATTGAACCTGCATCTCTTATGTCTCCTGCATTGGCAGGTGGGTTCTTATCCACTAGCACCACCTGGGAAACCCAAGTGTCCATCAGTAGCAGGTTGGATAAACAATTTGTGGTATGTTCATAATGGAATATGGCTTACCAATAGAAAGGAATAAATTTATAATACTAGCAGAGCATGAATGAACTTCAAAACATTCTGCCAAATGAAGGAAATCAGACAGAAAGAAATAAGAGTATATGATTTAATTGGTTTGAAGTTAATCTGTGGTGAGGAAAATGAGAATAGTGGTTGCGTCAAGAATGAGGCCAAGGATGAGATGATCTGGAAATTGCTGTGAAAGAACTACAAAGGATAATGGGAATATCCTGTATCTTGATAGGGATGGAGATTACTCAGTTTACTTATTAATAGACTAAACCTCACCAAACTGTACACTTAGAACCTAAATATTATAGTATTTATGAATTATGCATTAACTAAGATTTAAATATATTAAAAATATAGTAGTAGCAGTGGGACTAAAAATGCAAAAGACCAAGAGCTGTTTTGAAACTAAAATTGACAATAATTTGTAAGCCACTGAATGCCAATGTTAGAAGAGAAAATGAGAAGGAGATATGAAAATAAATTTCCAAATACCATTAAGAAACCAAATCAACCAGCGTGGTTGTTAGATGCAGATTTTTGTTTTGTCAAGGCTGTAAAAATAAGAGACAAATGTTTGTTCTCTACATCTGCATCTCTGTTCTTGCCCTGGAATTAGGTTCATCTGTACCATTTTTCTAGATTCCACATGTATGAGTTAATATATGATATTGGTTTTTCTCTTTCTGACTTACTTCACTCTATATGACAGGCTCTTGGTCTGTCCATATCTTGATGAATTGAGAGAGTAGCAATGACATCATATATGTCATTTATATGACATATATATATCATTGACATATCATATATATTATATCATATATAATAATGTGTATATACATATATATGTATATACACATTATTACCATGTGTAAAATAGATAGTTGGAAGCAGTTGTATACCACAGGGAGCTCAGCTGGGTGCTCTGTGATGACCTGGAGGAGTGGAATAGGGTGTGAGGTGGGAGGAAGGTTCAAGAAGGAGGGGATATACGTATACATGTGGCTGATTGACTTTGGTATACAGCAGAAACACAACACTGTAAAGCATTATATTCTAGTAAAAAAATAAGACAAAGCTTTGACTGACTTATAAAACAGTAAAAATGAAAAGAATTTAAGATTTATTTTTTATTCTTCTCTCTGCATTTTAATTCAAAGGACTAAATGTTAGTTATTAACCTCCGATGGGAATAGTGATTGAGTTTGGATCTCTGGTGTGAAAAAGAGGACTGATGGGATTCAAGCTTATTTGCTAAATGGAAAAAATATATATAATTAGCACCAACTCTGCTGTATTCCTGGACCAGTTTGTGAGGCAAATAAATTCAGCAATTAGTGTTGTTTACTCCGAATGGAACAGAAGATATTTCTTAACGTTTCAAAGCTTTTGCCTGCTGTGAACACGGGCATGGTCATCAATACACTCAAACTGATTTAAAGAATAGTTAAATTTAGTTAAGCTGCAAACTGCTTTTAAAAGCTGTTATACTCAGTACCACCAATTTGAAAATAAAGGGGTTGCTATAGAGAATCGGAATTATTATTTTTGGAGTTTATTTAATATGAACAGACAGGATCTGAATCACTGCTGTGATGATTCCACTGGTTATATAGCTCCAGGGTTTTTCCCTCTGCTCTCTCTTCTCCTCCTTTCTCCCTCAACCCCTTCCTTCCCCTTTCTCTTTTCTAGGCCCCTTTTCTCTCTTACTGACTTTATAGATAATATCCAATTCTACATACTATCTACATGCTGATAACTCTCAAATCTGTACATATAGTCCACCCCCCCCAACCAAATCCCAGACTTATATCTCATATTATCCAGTGCTAAGTAGCTTCAGTTGTGTCCGACTCTTTGTGACCGACTCTTTGTGACCTATGGACTGTGTGGCCCGCCAGGCTCCTCTGCTCATGGCATTCTCTGGGCAAGAATACTGGAGTGAGTTGCCATGCCCTTCTCCAGGGGATCTTCCCAATCCAGGGATTGAACCCACATCTCTTATGTCTCCTGCATTGGCCGGCAGGTTCTTTACCACTAGAACCACCTGGGAAGCCCCATATTATCCCCGGCTGCAGCAACTCAGAGATCTGCAGCCTCAAAGAAACTCTGACTGCATCTGTTGTCTATGGAGTTCATGTTAGTAATACAGATTTCAGTCTGTAAATGGTTTGAACCTCTGATTATATACAATATGATCCTATTTCTCTCTACCTTTTCAAACCTTTCCAAGATTTTCCTTGGGAAGCTACAGTAAAATGTTAAAAAGAAAAGATTGTACTTCTCTCCTGACCAACTCTGCTTGGAGACCCTGATTTCTTAGCTGCCTGTATTTAATCATCAGTATAACTACCAGCTCTTTATTTGTGACCTTGGTAGTTTACTATTTTAATTAATGAAGTTTTATGTGTATCTGTGCCCTGAGGCAACTTAAAGCAAAGGGCACAGTTTCTGAGCCTTTGCAAATAAATTCATAAACACAAAAGCCATTTTCAGCCAGGCTAATAAAAACACACGGACTTTAATTAACTCTGATCCATAGTTCAGGCTGAACACTCTCATCATATCGACCTTGTGGAGTCTCTGGTGAAACCTTTTAAACTATGAGCCAAGCCAAGTTTTACACACTTTTGTTGGAAGTTGATGTTTCATTCAGGTTTATAAGAAGGCTGAGAAGAGAAAATGGATTTAAATGGAAGGAGTGAAAGTCACGCCTTGTCCATCTGGAAAGTTCTTTTGGCGCTTCTACAAAGAACACGATTCGTGCTTTCACAAAACCACTCATGAAAGAGAGTCATAGCTTCTACAAGTTTCCCGTTATAAACTCGAGAAACACCCCATTTTTGGTGTCAGCTTGAAAGCAAATGGTTTTGAGAAATCAAAAAGGAAAATTCCTTTATGCCATTAATTTGAACTTTTACTGAAGGGTCTGGCTGGAATGGATGAAACGTGAGAAGTTCTTTTTTTTCTTCCCATTTTACTAAAACCTAAATAAAATGACAGGTTTCAGGAAGAGAGCTAAGTTGCCTGGAGATTAAAATTATTGTCTCAAATATAATGTCACATGACCTAGAGGCTTTATTAAATCACGAGGATAAATCAAAGACCAAGAAGGTAAAAGCTGCCACTCAAGAATAAACTCTTCTTTGAACTTGCAGAGAATTTCTCTTGTTGGTCATCTGTCATTTACTTGGTGTGGCGCTTGAGCCCACTTCTTCATTTCTCTCAAGTTTCTCACGTGTGAAGTGAAATTAATAATAGCACCTTTCTTATGGGATTGTTAGGAAGATTAAATGAGATAAAATCTGTAAAAATACTTGGAAACAAGTCTGACATGTGGTGTCAGGCAAATGTTAATTAGCTTTAGCCACATTATAACTTCACCTTTATGCCTTACTTCAGAACGTAAGGTTCCTTGAAAAATGTTTATTGCTTGAAGATATCAGCTTAGATTTTAATGTCATTCTGTCAGTCAAAATTGTTTTGTTAGCAAATGATAGAAGACCCAATTCAAACTCTCGAAAACACAAAAAGGAAGTGTATTAGCTGAGAGCTGAAAAATCCAGGGATAACCTTGGTCCTGGCTTGATCCTGTAGCTCTAAAGATGCAGTCAGGATGGAGTTTTTCCTGGAAGTTCCTACTGTGCTGTGTAGGCTTTCTTTTCAGCTCCCTGGGGGTTCAAGGCCCTTATTTCTTGTCTCAAAGTTAGTGGCAACACAGTAGATGCACAATCAGTGTTGCTCCCCTGACCTCTTTCTTTTTCATCCTGTAAACCCTTCTCTCTCTTCTCCTTGAGTCTAAATCCTCTTAATGGCATTTCTCTCAGCCCCTTCTACTCTAGAGATCACTTTAGATTCTCTCTTTTTATTTTTTTCCTGTTGGCTTCCAGCCTGCCTTTCTTTCTAAGAAGCCTGCTAGGCTCTTCAAGGCTTCATCAACTCTTGCAGCCCAGCTTAAGGGTCCTGCCCCCAGCAGCTGGCCGGCAGTCCCTTCTTTTCAGGAATGTAATGTATATGTCAACATGTTTAAGGCAGTAACCATCTAATCCTCATAAGTTCCAATTTGCATCTGTTAAAGCATTTTAAATACTTAAAACCAACATGTTCTTTAATTTTTTAATACAAATTCTTATTTCCAAAAAAACGTTCTCCATGGGAAGTTTTGAAAAACAAAGCAAAAAGAAAGATAAATCAGAGAGCACAAAGACGACAATGAAAGTGCCTACAGTCCTACTGTACTGGAGAAGGGAAGGGCTACCCACTCCAGGACTCTTGCCTGGAGAATTCCATGAATAGAGGAGCCCGGCGGGCTACAGTCCATGGGATTGCAAAGAGCTGGACACGAGTGAACGACTAACACAGTCCTCCTTCCCAGAGAACTACTGTTGCCTTCTTGATCTGTTTTGCTTCTTTTCTTCTTTCCTGTCGAGCCTCCCCCCTTCCTTTCTTCTTCCCTTACATCCTCTGTCTTGCTATTTGTGCATGTATATATATCTAAATGATACTACAAAGTTCTTCTTCTATACCTTGGCTGTTTGTTTCCGGTCTTCTCTTCTGGATCACCCAGAATGTCTTTCTGACTCTAGATATCAGTGTTGTCATAAATCAGTCATCAAACGTCTTCATCTATAGTCACTTCCAAGGTGATTTCATCTAGTCCTATGGCTTTAAATCCCACCTATATGGTGATGACTTTAGCTTAATTCACCTTGAATTTTGGTCACATATATTCAAGTACTACTTGGCATTTCTGATTAGTTGTCAAGAAGGCATGCCAAAAAGGGACTGATTATCGTTATGTCCTGACTTGCTCTAATAGCTCAGTTGGTAAAGAATCCACTTGCAATGCAGGAGACATCAGTTTGATTCCTGGGTCGGGAAGATCCCTGGAGAAGGGATAGGCTACCCATTCCAGTATTCTTGGGCTTCCCTGGTGGCTCAGCTGGTAAAGAATCCACCTGCAGGAGACCTGGGTTTGACATCTGGGTAGGGCAGATCCCCTGGAGAAGGAAAAGGCTACCCACTCCAGTATTCTGGCCTAGAGAATTCCATGGACTGTATATTCCATTGGGTCAGAAAGTCGCACATGACTGAGCGACTTTCACTTTCCACTTTCCACTTTGCTCTAATTGTCTGTTTTCCATCACAGAAAATGGCAGCTCTACCCTTCAGTTACTCAGGTCAAAAAAAAAAAAAGAAAGAAAAGAAAAGAACTTCTTTGGTGTCATCCTCTCTTTTGTACTATATGTCTAAACCATCTGCAAATTTTGTTTCCTCTATCTTCAAAAGGCTTCCAGAAGTCTATTTTCACTGCTGACTGCTACTACGCTAATCACAGATTTGTTGCTGTTGTTGTCTTTAGTCACTAAATCATAGATTGTTGCTTGTGTAATTATCACAGGCTCTCTGCTTATACACTTGTCCTTCCTTGGTGGTCTGAGTGATTCTTATAAAATGTTATCGATTCTTTTAGCAGTCATAACTCTCCTTGAAACTCCTCAGAGCGTCCTACTTAAACAGAATAAAACCCCCAGTTTTTATTATCACCCTCAAGTCCCTGCTCCGATGTAACCTGCATTCCCAACCCAAACCTCTCTGATCTCATCTATTATTTTCTATTTCCTTTACTCTATTCTAGCAAGAGACTCTGCCTATTGATTTCAGTGGTCTCTGAGACAGCAGCTAAATTTTGCACTTGGACGCCCTCCTGAGAGTACATCACGGGCCATTTCCTATTCCCATGTTGTTATTGTTCTTCAGTCGATAAGTCGTTTCCAACTCCCATGGGCTGCATGCAGCATGCCAGCCTCCTCTATCCTCCACTATCCCCTGGAGTTTGCTCAGATTCATGTTCATTGAGTTGGTGATGCTATCTAACCGCCTCAACCTCTGCCACCCTCTTCTCCTTTTGCCTTCAATCTTTCCCAGCATCAGGGTCTTTTCTAATGAGTCAGCTCGTCCCATCAGGTGGTCAAAATATTGAAGCTTCAGCTTCAGCATCAGTCTTTCCAATGAATATTCAGGGTTAATTTCCTTTAGCACTGGCTGGTTTGACTTCCTTGCAGTCCAAGAGATTCTTAAGAGTCTTCTCCAGCACCATAATTTGTAAGCATCAATTCTTTGGCACTCAGCTTTCTTTATGGTTCAACTCTCACATCTATACATGGCTACTGGAAAAACCATAGTTTTGATTATATGGACTTTTGTTGGCAAAGTAGTGTCTCTGCTTTTTAATATGCTGTCTAGATTTGTCATAGCTTTCCTTCCAAGCAGCCAGCATCTTTTAATTTCATGGTTGCAGTCACCATCTGCAGTGATTTTGGAGCCCATTCCAGTAAGTTGTGCTCAACCCCACAGATGCCCAGGCTCTGCCTCCTGGTGCCAATTTCCTGAAGATTTCTGTCTTCCCTCTTATTTTTCTCACTTTTGTTGGGTTGCACTACCTGCCTCTCCAAAGAAAAATTATTCCTTGGTTCCATTTGGTTGTTTTTTCCCCAGAGTAATTTCTGCCTACTTGGTCCTTTAATATCTCTCCCTTCACCCCATTTAGAAAACATACTATTATTGTTGTACTTTCAGGCAGTCTGTTTGTAAAAATAGTTATTATACAAGTATAGTCATAAAAAAGCAAAATAGTGTTTCTATTATTCTGGTTCCCACATTCTGAGGAAAGACTCCATCCTCTGGAATTCCTTCCAGATTGGCCTAAGAGAAATTTAGGATGGTCAGAGTTGGGAGTCTAGAATCAATGCCTTTTCTTTTCCTCTTCTCTGACACGTTATGATAATCCCCACTTACTACTAGCACCCAAAAGTGGCAGGTATATCATTGATGCTGACTGAAAGCATCATTGTTCTTCTGGAGCTGCCAATACCCAAAGCCAAGGAAGCCAACATTTCCACCCTAATTCCCTGATGTTTAATGTCAAGGACACTGGAGGTGTTGCTGTCACAGCCAAAGTTGTCACTATTCACTGTTGCTATTACAACTTTCAATGTCCCAGTGGCTTTATGGACTCTACTTCATTTAACTACTCCCACTTTGTTTGTGCAACTCGGTCCTATTAATTCTGAGTGTTAAATGACCATTTCTGTGACAGACACCACGCACACGTTCACACATGCATAATGCGTGCATTCATTTATTCCAACAGGGGCCTGCCAGGCACCAAACACTGCATAAGCCCTGGGAACACAGCAGTGAGCAAAGCAGATGGGGTCCTTGCCCTCATGGAGCTTACCTTCTAGTAGCCGAGCTAGACGACAATGCAGACAAGTTACTGTTAATACCTGGTGTGATTTCAGGTGCTCGTGCTGTGAAGAAAAATAAAACAAACTAAGGCGGGAGACAAGTACCCTGGAATCCTAGAACAACTATTTTCAGCCTTTTCTTGACTCTCAAACTAATGTATACATCAAACTCTATGCGTGCATGTGTGCATACTAAGTCGCTGCATGTCCGACTCGGCAGCCCCATGGTTGCATGGACTGCAGCCTGCCAGGCTTCTCTGTCCATGGGATTCTCCAGGCAAGAATTGAGTGGGTTGCCATGCCCTTCTCCAGGGGATATTCCTGACCCAGGGACTGAACCTGCATCTCTTATGTCTCCTGCATTGGCTGGAGGGTTCTTTACCATTAGCTCCACCTGGGAAGCCCATCAAACTCTATAGGATCAATTAAAGAAGCTTCTTATGTAGTTGCAATCAATGAAAGCATTAGACTCTGATAAGATATAGTCTAGTAGAAACCAAAAGGCTTAAAATTTGCCTCAGACCAACATTTGAGAAGTCATGGAAAACATGCAATCGTATTTTCTAAAATACTCTTTTCTGAATCCAAGTGACAGAAGGACCAAAAATTTGTTGAGTACAGGTGAAGTTTTTTAAGTCTTCCCACTGTCTTTTATATAAAAGTGAAAATGACTTTGGATGAAACAACTTGGACAGAGCTCGAAGCAGAGTTGTTTATCTGGATTTAGGAGCTCAGCTGTGGGGGCTTTTAAAGGCCTTAGGTTATGAGCGGGACCATGGCAGTGACTAAGCTTGGCAGCCTAATAGGGAGAGAAAGGGCACTTTTGTCTTCACTGGGGAGCCAAGGCCAGCCTGGAAGCCCAGCTCAGTACCCTCTGCAGGATCCTACATTAGTCTCTCTCGTCTCCTATGGCTGAGATTTAGACATGCTGCCAGCTGAGACCTAATGGATGGACATAAGACCTGAGGCAAATCTGTCAATAACCAAACAACTGATTCTGCGGTGATTTCTACCATCACGTCTTCTGCAGAACAGAAGGTGAAGTAAGAAAAAAACTTTGAGTTGAGGTTTTCTTTTCTTTGTATTTTTTACTCTCTATGTTTGTGCATTATTAATATGAAATTTTTCTGCAGTGGATCAGTTAGAGGGACCTACCTGTGTAACGATTAATATTTACTTTCTAAAACTGTCAGAATTCATAGACTCAGCATTGTCAGGCCAGACCCGCTTACTGTAACAAATGGGAGATTCCATTCTCAATGGTCATAATTTGGCAACAGCAAAAAAAAAAAAAAAAAAAAAAAAAAGGAAGTTTGATCTTAACTTTTTGCATATAGAAAAGGGAGTTAAATGTATACAGTCTTGAAAATAGTTACGTCAGATTTTTTGACATCTTAAAGAAGAATTTAAAGCTAAGCTCCAATACTTTGCATCTGATGAGAAGAGCCAGTTCACTGGCTCTTCTGGAACAGACTCTGATGCTGGGAAAGATTGAACGCAGGAGAAGGCGGTGGCAGGTGATAAGGTAGTTGGATGGTATCATTGACTCAATGGACATGAGTTTGAGCAAACTCTGGGAGATAGTGAAGGACAGGGAAGTCTGGTATGCTGCAGCCCATGGGGTCGCAAAGAGTCGGACACGACTTAGCAACTGAAGAACAAAAACAAAAAGAAGAATTTTACAAATTAATTGATTTGACGCTTCCCTGAAAGAATTTTTAAGAGAATTGGGTGGAGAGGGAGGTGGGAGGGGGGATCGGGATGGGGAATACATGTAAATCCATGGCTGATTCATGTCAATGTATGACAAAAACCACTACAATATTGTAAAGTAATTAGCCTCCAACTAATAAAAATAAATGGAAAAAATAAAAAAAATTAAAAAAAAGAGAATATAGTGATATTAATTCTCTACCAGAAAAGAATAGTTTAAAAAGGTTACTAGAAGCCACCAAAGTCTTTTTTTCTCTTTAACAAGTAAGATCACGTTAGCTCATGGAGAGGCAGGACTGTATGGTGGTTACTGGCATAGACTGGTGCTGGATTTCATGGTCTGAAACCTCACCGATTTCTTACCAACCACGGGACCAGGGATAATCTTCTTAATCTGTGTGTGCTTCATTTTTCCAAATGCAAAACAGAGATAATAAGTACCTACCTAATAGTGTTCTTATACGTTAAAAGAATTATTAGACAAAATGTACCTAGGAAATTGTTAAATAAATAATACTACTGTGATTATTAATCATTACATTAGCTTTATCACTCATATTGTATGACATAAAACTGACTCTTCTCCTGAAACAATAGGACTCAATAACATAAAGAAAATAAGCTTAGAGACAAGCAGAAGGAAATCTTGTATATCAAGAACGCTAATGAGGGGACTTCCCTGGTGGTCCTGTAGTTAAGATTTTGATTTCCAATGCAGGGGATGTGGGTTTCACCCTTGGTCAGGGAGCTATAAGATTCCACATGCCTTCTGGCCAAAAATCCAAAAAACATAAGCAGAAGCAATATTGTAACAAATTCAACAAAGGCTTTGAAAATAGTCTACCTAAAGAAAAGGGCACTAATGAATAAAAGGATGTGGAGGGAGAATTCCCTAAATCTCTTGCTTTATTAATTATAAGGCTTTATCTTAAAGGGGTCAAAAGATCAATTAGGTGAGAAAATGATGTTATAGGACTCCTTGGGAAAGACTTAATTTGTCCCCAGTTTTCTCTTTGAGATACGAGTTAATGACAGTTTTATTTTGTACCTACTAAATTAAGTTTGTGAAAAAATGCTTTCTTATATTGGCGTCAAATGGCTTCTTCCAGTACTCTTAATCTTTATAACTAAACAGAATCCTGAGGTCTGTTAGTTAATATTACTTTGAAGAGATCCATTTCCTATTCCATGTTTCTGGTTCTAAATGTGGCTATATAGTCTGTCTAAAGACACACCTAATTCAGATTCAGAGAGAAATTGCTAAAAATTATAGAGTGAGCACCTACTGTCATTGAGTTGCTTGCATGCACTTTACAGAAATGTGTTTAATTCCTACAGTGGCACTTTGAGATACCTACTGTTATTGTTGGAATATTGGGAAATTAAGTAGCTTGTCCAACCTCACTAAAATAGAAGATAATGTCTGTTCTCTTGAGTGAATGGGCTTGTTATTGTAAATACAGTGCAACTTCAAGGACAGTTATTCAAGAGCATAGATTTCTTGATTCAAAAACTTTCATTTCATTACTTAGTAACTGTGTTTATTTGGCAAGCCATTTAACATTTTTGATCTTTGCTTTCTACTGTATTAAATGAGGCAAAGACCAGCTGCCTACTTCAAAGAATTGTTGTGAGGATTAAGTGAGATGATGAGTAGAAAATGCTTCAGAATCAGACAGCTCTGGTTTCAAATCCCTGCTTTACCACTTAGGAACTCGGCCAAGTTATCTCAACTCTTTTTGTCTGAGTGTTCTGATCAGCAAAACTGGGTGAATTGTGCCTGCATTTTAAGGAACAGTTTCTGAGGTATAATTATGTATGTATGAATCTAACCCAAACACTAGAACTTCATAGATGGTTGTGGTTAATATATATTTTATAATTTAAAACATTTTATACATGTAATTCTAGGGGATTCAATGTACTCATAACTCTGTAATTATTGAAAATGTAAATTTTAAAATGTGGGACATTTTTGAACACATGTCAGAAATAAAACATTGAAATTCTCCCTGTATTTTGTTCATAAATTGTTATACTAGAAGACTTTCTAAAAGAGTCTAAACACTAAAATGTATAATTTACATACAAGACCCACTTTACTCAAGCCTTGCAAATGGAAAGTTTGTATGATCTATTGCCAGGATGAGTTACCATATTTGATACAGTCTAGTTTATAGTTGAAAATAGAAAATATAAACAGAAATGGAGATCTGGCTGGTGTTAGGTTTGTGACAATGCTGAAAATTGGCCTTCCCTGGTGGCTCAGATGGTATAGAATCTGTCTCAAGGAAAGAGACCTGGGGTCTATCCCTGGGTTGGGAAGATCCCCTGGAGAAGGAAATGGCAGCCCTCTCTAGTACTCTTGCCTGGAGAATCCCATGGACAGAGGAGGCTGATGGGCTACAGTCCATGGGGTCGCAGAATTAGACATGACTGAGCAACTAACATGTTCACTTTCTCTTTTTTCTTTCATAAATTAATTATCTCCATATTCCTTATCAACAAGAGTTTTTGCTGGGTACACAGCGGCCCACCTAGAACTTCCCTCTCCCCCTCGTTGCATTAGTAGCTTGGCACATGACGATGTTCCTACCATCGGTACACAAACAGAAGTGAGTGTGCCACTTTCAGGTCTTGTCCTTAAAGCGCTGCCCTTGCACTTCTTCTGACTCCCTCCCCCTTCCCTCTGCAGCACGGTGACCACCGAACCATATTTGGAAGCTTCATGTTAAGATAGCAAGGTCACTTCTTCATTCTGGGTTCCTGGAAAGCATTCTGGAATGGAGCTGCCCCATGTTCCTGGACTGTTTCATGGAAGGGACTTAATGTCTCTCTTATTTAAGCCATGGAACTGGGTTCTGTAGCTTCAACTTTGCCAAAACTAGTACACAATTAAAGTCAGAACATTGGTGACCAGGCTTTCTCTTGTTCTTGGTCTTTCTCTGAGAGGCATGACTCCTATCTAAGTGAAATTTACCAAGTAGAAGCAATTATTATTATTTTTATTGGAGTATAGTTGCTCTACAAACTGTGTTAATATCTGCCATATAGCAAAGTGAATCAACCATACATAATATATATACCCCCTTTTCCTTGGGTTTCCTTCCTATGTAGGTCACCACAGAGCATTGAGTAGGGTTCTTTGTGCTGTGTAGTAGGTTTTCAGCAGTTATCTATTTTATACATAGTATCAATAGTGTGTATATGTCAATTCAATCTCCCAATTCATCTCACCGCCCCATTCCCATTTGGTGTCCACACATTCGTTCTCTACATCTGTTTCTCTATCAAAGCCGAAGTAATTACACTGGGAAAAAACATTAATATTACATTTAGCAAAGGTAAAATAAAGATTTTTATTGAATTATTTGACAGCCTAAATTTTCTTCCTCAAAACATGAAGATCCAAAACATGCCATCAACAATAAGCTGTAGTTCCAAAGCACATAACCTTTCCATTAATGAAAGTGTTATCTTTATCTTTTTAGTAGCATTATTCTGGTAATTTCAGCCTTGTATCAGCTGGGAAGAATTTACAGTCAGTGATTAATATGCAATCTAAGATGCAATATGCAATAATTTAAGAAGTTACTTCCTTAAATGTTTTACAGCCTTGGACCTTCCCTTTCTTTCTTTCTTAAAATGTTTATTTATTTGGCTGCCCTGGGCCTTAGTTGCAGCACTTGCACTTTCAATCTTCTTGTGGCATGTGGGATCTTTAGTTGCAAGCTGTGGATCTAGTTCACTGACCAGGGATCCAAACAGGGCCCCCTGCATTGGGAACACGGAGTCTTAGCCCCTGGACCACCAGGGAAGTCCTGAACCTTTTCACTCTATAAAAGATTATGGCTATTTCTGCTCCCAGTAGAAAAAAAGTATTTGCTCAATAAATATTTTGAGAAAGAGTGCTTGAATAAATGATGCAGAAATGTTATCAATGCAATGGATGATTTTTAAATATTCAGTGAGTATCCATGAGAAGAGAAAATTCCTAATTTCTACGCTAAAAAATAAAAGACACATTCTCTTTTGCCACTGTCTCCCAAAATGATTTAAGAAACCTGCTTTACAGTTTGCAACGTTAGTTAAGAGTAACTTTGGGGGAAGGTATATAATGAAAAAGATAGTGCATAGTCAATTAACATAAATTAATGATCACAAATAATGATTTAAATAGTGGGGGCTGAAATCAGTTGTGTGTGTGGTTTTTTTTTTTTTAGTGGTGATAGAAGGCACTAAACCAGTGATATCTATATCCATAAGAGAAAGGGAATATGCTTTGCATACAGGATCATCTATATTATGTGTAAAATAGATAACTCATGAGAACATGCCGTATAGCACAGGGATTGGTACTTAAGGCACTGTAGTGACTTGAATGGGAAAAACACCCAAAAGGGACGGTATTTACGAACATGTGTGGCTGATTCATTCTGCTCTGCAGTAGAATCTAGCACAGCATTGTAAAGCAACCACACTCCAATAACATTTAATTTAAAAAAGAGAAAGGAAATATGAAGGATCAAGTCCTTACATGTAATTTTTAAAAATTTAAAGAGTCTGTCTTCCTCTTCATCACAGAGGCAGCACCTTTGAAGTACACAAACCTCTACCTTGATCAATTTTTCAGAATGCAAATCACAGCATGACCCAACCCAGCCTCAGATGGTCAGCCAAATCCTAAGCTCCGTGGCCTCATCTCAGGGTATATGCTCAGAATTTGCAGATATTTTGGAGGCTGGGAGCAGGGAATATCTGAGCCTACTATAAGGTTGCCTTCCATCTTCATAGCTCCAGCAGTTCAAATTGAGAGTTCAAAGCATCATACATCAAAGAGAAGACTCCTAGAATGCAGTGGTTTTCAGGGTGAAATGAACACCATGGTTATATTTTTAGGGGTGATTTTTCATCCCAACTCTCAAGATTGAGTTGGAAAGTTTTTCAGTGTAATTGGTTTCCTTTACAATCCTGAGGAAACTGAGGAGTCCACAGGCTTTATCAGACTGCCACAGCACAAAATGTTTAAGAAACCCTGATCTAGAGTGTTGGGACTGGTAAGTTTTGGCTGTGGCTCAGCACTCCATTCAGTCAGCCTTGAGACAAGAGCTGAATTCTACTTCTAGCAGGGAACCAGCCCTGTAAGAGTCAAATAGGACCTTGGAGTTCAGTATTTTCTCAGGTCCTCAGGTCCTTAATTTAACATGCTTTCAATCCCTGTCTCCCTGACAACACACACATTCACTGTAGAACACTCAACTCCACAAGCAGCTTTAAAAAACCTTGTTGTACATGCTGAATTTCTCACCATTTCTCACCATTATAAGTGATTGATATAATGTCCTAAAAAATAAGTTTGATATAAATACAGATTCAACACTATTTTATAGGGAAAACGATCAAATGTCTAATTGATGGGTCTACCAGTGATATAGCTATTTGTCAGTTCTAAAACGGACAGTTCAATCAATCAGTTCAATTCAATTGCTCAGTCGTGTCCGACTCTTTGTGACTCCATGGACTGTAGCACGCCAGGCTTCCCTGTCCATCACCAATTCCTGGAGCTTACTCAAACTCATGTCCATTGAGGCGGTGATGCCATCCAACCATCTCATCCTCTGTCATCCCCTTCTCCTCCCACCTTCAATCATTCCCAACATCAGGGTCTTTTCAAATGAATCAGTTCTTTGCATCAGGTGGCCAAAGTATTGGAGTTTCAACTTCAGCATCAGTCCTTCCAATGAGTAATCAAGACTCATATCCTTTAGGATGGACTGGTTTGACCTCCTTGCTGTCCAAGGGACTCTTAAGAGTCTTATCCAACACCACAGTTCAAAAGCATCAATTCTTCAGCACTCAGCTTTCTTTATAGTCCAACACTCGCATCCATACATGACTACTGGAAAAACCAAAGCTTTGACTAGATGGAGCTTTGTTGGCAAAGTAATGTCTCTGCTTTTTAATATGTTGTCTAGGTTGGTCATAACTTTTCTTCCAAGGAGCAAGTGTCTTTTAATTTCATGGTTGCAGTCACCATCTGTAGTGATTTTGGAGCCCGAGAAAATAGTCTGTCACTGTTTCTCCATCTATTTGCCATGAAGTGATGAGGCCAGATGTCATGATCTTAGTCTTCTGAATGTTGAGTTTTAAGCCAATCTTTTCACTCTCCTCTTTCACTTTCAAGAGGTTCATTAGTTCTTCACTTTCTGCCATAAGGGTGGTGTCATCTGCATGTCTGAGCTTATTGATATTTCTCCTGGCAATCTAGATTCCATCTTGTGCTTCATCCAGACCGGCATTTCTCATGATGTACTCTGCTTATAAGTTAAATAAGCAGGGTGACAATGTACAGCCTTGATGTACTCCTTTTCCTATTTGGAACCAGTCTGGTGTTCCATGTCCAGTTCTAAGCGTTGCTTCTTGACCTGCATACATCACATTCTTTAATTTCAGTTAAAATTCAGAATTTCCAGTGAAGTGGCATCATTAGAAGGAAGTTCTATGGGGCTGAAGAAACCAAGGTTCAAATAGGGCTTCTCTGATAGCTCAGTTGGTAAAGAATCTGCCTACAATGCAGGAGACCATAGTTCCATTCCTGGGTTGGGAAGACCCCCTGGAGAAGGGAAAGGCTACCCACTCCAGTATTCTGGCCTGGAGATAGAACTCTAGAACTCACCAGCTGTGTGCTTGAGAGATTTGACCACATTACTTAATCTGATGTTTCTCAACTTGATGACAAGTTAGAAACACTCAGAAGACTTAAAATATGATTATTCCATAAAGTATTGTTATCCCAGATTTGAATTTAAATAGTTTTACATGGATTCTAGACCTCCACATTCTTATTGTCTTTTAAAAATTATATATCTATAGTTTATTTATAATATTGTGTTAGTTTCAGGCATATACCTTCAGGTTATTTTCCTTTATAGGTACAACATACTGAATATAGTTACATGTGCTATATAGGAAACCCTTGCTGTCCATCTATTCTATATATAGTGGTGTGTATCTATTAATCCATCACTTCCAATTTGTCCCTCCCTCTCCCCTTCCCCATTTGGGAAATATAAGTTTGTTTTCCATGCCTGTTAGTCTATTTCTGTTTTATAAACAAATTTATTTGATTTTTTTTTAGATTTCACATATAAGTGATATCATATAATATTTATCTTTCTCTGTCTGACTTCACTTGTATAATACTTTCTAGCTCCATCCACGCTGCTGCAAATGACAACATTTCATTCTTTTTTAGGGCTGAGTAATATCCCCTTATATACATATGTAATGGAATCTTCTTTATTCATTCATCTGTTGATGGCCATTTAGGATGCTTCTGTGTGTTGTAGGCCTCCACATGTTTTTGAAAATTCCCTTTGTTGATTCTAGGGAGCTGTCAGAATTGATAGATTATTTGGGTTTCAATACCTCCATGTGATTGAAAAGAAAAGTACTAGCCTTCTTTATATCCTGGGATAATTGTGAAAATCAATGGAAATAATGTATTTTATCATTTAAAACATAAAACACTATAAAATTAATGATGATTAGGCACCATGACAGAAGATTTCAGTATCCCTTGGTCAGCATTACCTGTGCTTCAGGGTCAGTTTATAAAGTGAGAAAAGCCACTTCAAAATATCTAAAGAGCAAAGCTTTATTGCTATCATTATTACTGTTTTGTTCCTTCACTTACTTGTAAATTCATGGCTTATTCATGATTTCTCATAGAACAAATGGTGAAAATAAGTTTATAATGTTGCTTGACTGAGCATTCAACATAAGAAATATTATTTTTATCATTTTTGGAACATTTAAATATCAGATATGATTTTACTGTTATTGTGGGGTTGAAATTTTGGTCACCATGTAAACATTTTCATAATGAATGACTTGGATTTCTTAAGAAATTGGATAATCTTGCTCAACTCATGCATTCTTGTCTTTTTTTGTTTTTTGCTGATATTAGAGCAGGAAGAATATGCCCTATGGGTTACTGGCTACATAGGATTATTTAAAGAGCTGCCTTGGGTCAGGTTCCCTGTAGCAGAGCCTGTGTTAGGGTTTTGGAAATGCATGATTCTGGGAGGGAGTGCTCCCAGGAGAAAGCGAGTGTAGGAAGTCAGCTTGGACAAAAGAAGAGGCGAAGCAATGATGTGTTTTCAGGAGAACTCTAGCTTTAGTCTGCTCCATAGGGAGCTTGGGAACATCCATAGGCCCACCTGGGGCCTGAGAAGGGGGGACGATCTTGTCAGCCCAGTGATGTTCAGAATTTTTTTTTTTTGGTTGTGCTGGGTATTTGTTGCTCTGCATGGGCTTTCTCTAGTTGGGGCAAGCAGGGGCTAGTTGCGGTGGCTTCTCTTGTTGCAGGGCACAGGCTCTAGGGCACTAGGGCTTCAGTAGTTGTGGTATACAGGCTCAGTAGTTGCAGCTCATGGGTTCTAGAACACAGGCAGATGGTCAGATTTTGAGCGAAGACAATTCGGAGAACAGAGGCAACTGTGCCCCATTGCGGTCAGACTCACGGCAGCTGGAATGTGTATATTGGCTGGTAAATGAGACCTGGACAGAATACCCACAGCATTCTGTTCCCTGACCCAAATATTATCCACCTGTCTGCCATTTCATGTTAAGAGTTTCAGTACCTTGGGTATTTAAGAGTCTTTGGTAAGATGAATATATCCATCATATTGGTCATTGATACCTTAGCTGTCAAGGGCAAAGAGACAGTTATTTATTGAGTACCTACCAGATGATGGTCAATGTCAGCATCATTCACAAGTATGTTCTTGCTTAATTCAAGGGATATTTTAGTGGGAAATGTTTAATGGTCTGAGATCAAAATATACCCAAGAAAGATATTTGAAGAAGAAGAGTAATTTCAAGGGAGATAAGAGTAAAACTCTTTGAGGACATGTACCAAATGTTGATATCTTTGTGTATTTCCAGGGCAACATAAAAGCTATTCAGACAATCTATACCAAATGCATCAATAGGCAAATAGCACTAGAGTTGCAGGATTTTGTCTGCTCACAATTTTTCCCAGAGTTAGAGGAAAAAGGGAACCCAAAAAGAGATGGGTTAGATTTAGACTTAACAAAACACAGAAACCTATATTAAAAATGAAACTGAAGCTGCAAAAGGACAGAATTTCTCTTCCATGATTTTTTTTTTAAACTGAAAGTCTACTGCTATTCTGAGATATTTATCCTGACTGCTGACTGATTTAATGCAATAGCCTACAAATTACCAATCGTGTCAATATTCTGTAGATTCTTCTTCTGTAAACCGTGGTTAGAGCTTTGTTGACTTGATAATCACAGTGGAAAACATTTGTTCATTTCCTTACAATCTTCCAGGCAAAATGCCCATCAGATTTTCATCAGCTTTGCAAATATATTCTTCTGGCCTGGAACATGAGTTCATTAAATTGTGCTGGAACTTTCTTCCGGGGTTACATGAAACAAACTGCAGGTGTGAGTTTTTTTTCCCACTTCCCTATACTGCACTGTCATCTTTATAAACTCCAGTCTGCTGTCTAATCAAAGGAAGCTTCAGAAAATCCACTTTTTTCCTGTCATCAACAAGTCCCTTTACCAATAAAAATGGCTGATTTGTACCCTGGGAGTATTGGTTTTTGATCATTTTTTATCCTCAAACCTCAGCACCAGAAGGATCACAAATCTGCAAAAATAAACAGCCATGTACTCACTTCCTCATTTCTTGCAGCTGTCTGAAAGCCATGGTCTTCTCCTGCGGGTGTACTCAACCATTTGAAGTTTACAGTATTTTCCATTCAAACATTAACACATAAGCAAGTGTTTTATTTTTAAATGACAAATGTTTCAGCCTTTGTTAAATGTCAGATATAAGGAGAATAATATTTTACCTCTCAAATTGTCAAAACTTAAAATTGTTGATATTAACTGGTATTTTGGAAAATTCAGGTAAAAAAGCTTTGAGTTTTTCTGTCATTATTGAAATCGTCACAATCTCTTGAAGGTTCATTTTTTCACTTATTCAATTATTTTTATTAGATAACTTCACTTAAAATAATAAAATGTAAATGAGAACACTTATGAAGAACAAGGTCTCTGACTTCAAGAGACTTGCAATTAACAATTTAAGACAAGCAAACAAAAACTTCTAATACGAGGCAAACATTTGCAAGTATTCATGTATCATTGAATTTAATTGCATAGCTATTCTATCTACAGGCAAATTTATGGTTAAGATGCCATCAGAAACCTGGGTACAGTATAAGCTAGTGTTTTATTAAAAGTTGTAGGTTGAACCAGTAGGCAACCAGTTAAAGGTATTTTGAGTTCAGAAATATAGATACCAATAGGCTGGCCTTCATCTAAGAACAAAGTACTGGGTAGGCTAAAATACTTGTTCAGATTTTTCTGTTTGATGCTATGAAAAACTCGAAAGAACTTTTGGTCCAATGCAATACTATGGTAAGACATAGGTTCCTTGGGATTCCTCTTTTATGGGTAATGGATTTGCACCAATCTGTCTGTAGCCTCTCCATAGTCACTGTAGTGCTCATCTGAAGGAGCCACAGCTGCTTGGAGTGCCCAGGTCAGAGAACAGATAAAGCTATTTGGTTTTTTTTTTTTTTTCATTTATTTTTATTAGTTGGAGGCTAATTACTTTACAATATTGTAGTGGTTTTTGCCGTACATTGACCACAAGGTTTAACTCAGTTTGGGCTTCCCTAGTGGCTCAATCCACCTGCCGGTGCAGGAGAGGCAGGTTTGATCCCTGAGTCGGGAAGATCCCCTGGAGGAGGAAATGGCAATCCACTCTAGTATTCTTGCCTGGGAAACCCCATTAACAGAGGAGCCTGGTGGGCTACAGTCCACGGGGTCACAAAGAGTTGGATATGTCCTAGTGACTAAAGAAAAAGAACAGTTGCCTCAGTCTAGTACTTTCACCTCCTAATTCTCTATCTCTTCCCTTCTCTGACCCATGTGAGTGATGGATTTTACATGCCAATAAATATCCCAAAGATGGAATATTCAGGGGAAAAGAGTCCGAACAGAGCAGCTATAACTCCAGGGCACAGTTTAACTCCACCTCTTCTCATGAAAGAAGCGTATCCCAATGGGATAGAAGACTGGAAATCACAACAAGATGGATACACCTGTATCCACTGTATTACTTACTGCTCATGGTTCTTTTGAAAATGTTGCCCTTTTAACTGTTAGAAGTACCACATCACCAGGGACAGACATTGCAATGCATCACTGTACAGCAGATGTTTAAGCCACTCACTCAATAGGCCACTCACAGAAGTAGCCCACAGTTTCTGGCTGATTGCTCCGCACACAGCCATGAGAGGAAGCTTGTTAGCAGCAGGGGCATAACTAGGGAGGGGCTAGAAGACCTGGTTCTGCTTGTAAACCTGGCAGTGTCTTTCCAAGTTAGGACTGAATTGCTGTTGTTTAGTCGCTAAGTCATGACTGACTCTGTGACCCCATGAACTGCAGCATGCCAGGCTCCCCTGTCCTTCACTCTTGCCCAGAGTTTGGTCAAATTCTTGTCCATTGAGTTGGTGATGCCATCTAACCATTTCATCCTCCGCTGTCCCCTTCTTCTCCTGCCATCCACCTTTCCCAGCATCAGGGTCTTTTCCAATGAGGTGACTCTTTGCATCAGGTGGCCAGAGTATTGGAGCTTCAGCTTCAGTATCAGTGCTTCCAATGAATATTCAGGGTTGATTTCCTTTAGGATTGACTGGTTTGCTTTCCTTGGATTAGATGATTTCTGAAGTCTCCAAACAGAAATTTCAAATCACAGAGGTTTATCTTTCCAATAATTAAGTAATTAGTCCTTGGAGATCAGTTAATAAAATACTCCTGTAGACCTGGAAAGGTAAGGTCAGTGGGAATGCACATAATGTTAGTGATAAGGATATCAGACACTCGGCTGGGGATTATCTCTATTCTTTTCAATGAGGGAGAATAGTAAGTAATAATCTCCTTTTACAGGTGAGAAAACAGATTTCAAATGGTTAAATGACTAAAGTATCACATCAAGTTATCCACAAACCCTTCGGTGAACCTTCTGTTGAAACTAGGTATTTGCAAGTATATCACAGGTTTGGGAAAATCCAGAACTAAAGCACACACTCCTCCGCTTTTGGGCTTTAAAAACTCTATAAGCACCCTAAATGTCCAACAACAGGATCCTGTAAATATATTACAGTATAGCTATCGAGTTTAATACCAAGAAGTGTTGGGAAGTAGATTTGGGGTGAATTCCATTTTTTTTTCTTTTTCCCTACAAAAGTTTCTAAATTTTCTGCAATGAACAACCATGACCTTGTTGCTTAACCATGGTTAGCCTCAGGTTGTTCATCTGCAAAATGGGAATAATCACGGTACCAATCTCATAGGGCTTGTTGTGAAGGTCATACGACAAAATCTTGTAAAATGCTCAACCTAATGCTTGGCCCATTGTATGCACTAAATAAATGTCAGTCACTGAGTGTAAAAGAAAACTTTGTTTTAAGGTGAGTTCTCTTTTCTCTTAAATCGGTATCTAATATATAATTTATTTTAAAAGTCAATTAAGCTAAAGCTAACCTTTAAATTTTTGGTGAGATCACTGTCATCCTGGAAGATAATCGTAGTTGCTGGGAGGTACAGCCCAACCAAAGCTGGACTATCGCCTATTTTTATTGAGGCCAAATCTTCAGGTAGTAATGTACTTGATGCTATATAATTAAAACATAAAAGTTACTGAAAGCCAAGTGCAGCAGAAGCTCCAGCTGGAGACTAAACTGTGTTGTTTACCCCAGGATTTAGTTTATGTCTCAGCATGTCCAAGAGCCTAGTAAAGGCTATGCTCATGTATCTATTTGCCTGAGGAACTGAGGATTCTTGGGGAAAAAAACCTAGGGGAACAAAGTGCAGACACTCCAGTTTGAATAAAAAACAACTGGCAAGTTTATAGGAGAAAGTTGATCTTGAGGTGTGTTTATTACACTTTGGACAAGTAATTGGAATGTCGGGAAGGAATGGTCAGAGCTGGCTTTAGAGGAGGATAGGAAGTCATCTATGGAAATTTAACAAGGATCTAAGACTTCCTGGAGTGAGACTGTTCATGGATCGATGAATATACAGGCCTGGTGGTTAGATCTATTTTAGACGAGAAAATCTGCTTTCTTGTTAGGTAAATTCCCAAACCAGCTAATGTGGCCTCCGGGGTCAAGGCGATATTATTAGAATCCCAGAGAATGCTAAATCAGCAACTCCTTTCCCTCACTAATCCACCTTAAAAAAAAAGTTCTGCACAAAACCCTCTGCTCGTATGTTCATTTTTCTCAGTGTCTTTTCAGGATGAGCCCTGACAGATAGTTGAATGACTGCCCTCTGGTCTGTGGCTGCAGAGAAATGAGCCAAGGACCTGGGAGTTCTGAAACACGAATCAGATGACATCCTTATAACTTAATGATCTTGAGTTCTCTGACATTCTTTTATATGTCAACAGCATCATATTAAAATTTTGTCATGCCTGAAATGCTTATTCCTTTAAGGAAAATTGCTCCAGGTTGCAATTTTTCTCCTTCTCAAATCTATGGCTATTTCTCTAGATGGCTGTTTTTATTTTATCATCCATCATGATAAAAACTGGCCTAACCTGGAGCTTGACTGTTTGCTATCCTTGGATTAGTGTTTCTGGTGGTGACACACCCTTTCCATTGAGTAAAATTCTCAGATGCAGTGGACTAGGGGCTGTAACCATCAGCATTTAGTAAAGAGACATGGCATGTAACAACCACAGTGCTATCTCAGTCAATCATAAAGGTTTTCCCGGTCTCAGCAGGAACAGACTGTGGCCATCAGAGGGACATGTATCTTGACTTTATAGAGAATCACACAGCTCCAGGTGCCCAATCTTGTAATGTTCAGAAAAAGAGATCCCAGTCTTCTCCTACACATTCCTGGAAGCACCTAATACCGTGTACAGCTGTATTCTGTCTCATTTCTATTCCTAAAGAGAGGAGATGGGCTAATAGCTGTATAGACAGAAAATTGTTTTCAGAAGGAGTTGAGAATAGAGCTATAAAACCATAATGTCTTCCAGACCAACTTTTTGTCATTCAGGCAATCATAACAGACAATCAGTGTTACATTCAGACAGAGGGCTTTTCTCCCCTTTTCCAATTTCCCTTTGGAGCCTGACTTCTTTTCAATAATATCTCTTTATCCTTGCCTTCTCAAGCAAGAGCCCCAACTTAGTATTTTTGAAAATGAACTCTATCAATTGCCTTGACTCAAATTTCCCTATATCGGCTTCGTTCCTTCCTTTTGTGATGATTTTAGAGTCTCAGTTTACATTTTCTTCTCAAATCTCTTCCATCTTCAGATTCATCTATCCAAAATATCTTTTGTTAATACTCGATACCTACATCTGTTCTCCAGTAGGACACTGGGTTTCTGGGTCCCTCCAATGGTGGAACTTCCCTTCTACTTCCTTGCCAACCTCACCATTTTGAATCTACTTTAAAATTCCTTGGCTTAGTTTCAGTTTTCCTTGTCAAGTAAAGTTCCTTTAACTGTGCAGGTTCCAACTCTTCGCTGACTTTTTGGAGAAAATGTGCACTTGCGACTCAGATCCAACCTGCGTCATTCATGTTTGTAATGGTATTCTTAATTCACTGACCTGGTTTCAAGTTTATTCATCTTGATTTTAATTTTGCTGCTGGCCTTTTTTGGGGCAGTTTTTTCCTCACTGTTTCAAAGTCAAGCCCTAGGCTTCTAAATAGGGGCAAACTCTCATTCTCAAGAAGAATCTTTTCTAGTATTTTCGGGTCATAGTAACATGCAAGGGTGGCTAGTTCTGTGACAGAACTTTGTTTCTGCTGAGAACTACATAACTGCCCATATCAACTGTTTTTATCAGATAAGTATAGCCAGTCCTTCTCCTTTCCCCTGAGAAAAAAGAACCAGCTGGACCCCAAGGAATAACTTACCACTGTGATTAAGCCAAGGAGTCCTCAGACACTCATCTTCATCTTTTTTTTCATTCTTTAAATGACTTTTGTTTTCTATTAACTAAATTTTCAGTGTTTTTTCCAGGCTTGTAAAAAAGCTGCCTTTTTATTTTCCTCTTCGTTGATAATGTTACATTTGTCTTGTGAACTGTTTTTAGGATGTTTACATATATTCTGTGGCAGATAAAGAAATATTTGACCCGAGACTTCCGCTGAAACAATTATGCAGAATTCTTCCATGCTGCTTTAGTGTTAGACCAGGACTCACATGGGTTTTTGTTACAGACTGTGCCTGAGATGTTCTACTCAAAATTTGCAGTGCATTAAGAAGTAACACTGCAAGGAGATCCAACCAGTCCATCCTAAAGGAAATCAGTCCTGAATATACATTGGAAGGACTGATGCTGAAGTTGAAACTCCAAGACTTTGGCCACCTGATGCAAAGAACTGATTCATTGGAAAAGACCCTGATGCTGGGAAAGATTGAAGGTGGGAGGAGAAGGGGACGACAGAGGATGAGAGGTTGGATGGCATCACTGACTCAATGGACATGAGTTTGAGTAAACTCTGGATGTTGGTGATGGACAGGGAGGCCTGCCGTGCTGCAGTCCATGGGGTCACAAAGAGTGGGACAGGACTGAGCGACTGAACTGAACTGACTGAAGAAGTAACACACTATTGATTCTGTGTATAAAATAGATAACTGGTGAGAACCTGCTGTAAAGGACAGGAAACTCTACTTAAAGTACTCTGGTCACCTGAATGGGAAGGAAATCCAAAAAGGAGGGGATATATGGACATGTATGGATGATTCGTTTTGTTGTACAGTGGAACTAGCACAACATTGTAAAACAACTATTTGTTGTTGTTGTTCAGTCGCTAAGTCATGTCTGACTCTTTTCTATCCCGTGGACTACAGCATGCCAGGCTTCCCTGTCCTCAACTGTCTCCTGGAGTTTGCTCAGATTCATGTCCATTGAGTCGGTGATCCTATCTAACCATCTCATCCTCTGCCACCCTCTTCTCCTGCCCTCAATCTTTCCCAGCATCAGGGTCTTTTCCAATGAGTCAGCTCTTCGTATCAGGTGGCCGAAGTACTGGAGCTTTAGCAACAGTCTTTCCGATGAATATTCAGGGTTGATTTCCTTTTGGATCAACTGGTTTGATCTCCTTGCAGTCCAAGGGACTCTCTAGAGTCTTCTCCAGCACCACAGTTTGAAAGCATGAGTTCTTTGGTGCTCAGCCTTCTTTACGATCCAACTCTCACATCTGTACATGACTACTGGAAAAATCATAACCTTGACAAGCAACTATACTCCAATAAAAATTAGTATTTAAAAAGAACCAATTTTATAAAGAAATTGCTTATCAGAAATTAAATCATGCCACTGAAAAGTTTTAGAACTAAAAGGAAGCTGAGTATTCTATCTCAGTAATTTTAGGATGAAGAAATCAAGGTGGAGAGAGGACGCCTGTTCAGACTCACAAATAGCAAGCAGGGCATAACAGAGCATGTAATGCCCCATGAGATTTAGTGACATTCACTCAGTATCCAGACTTAACATCAGATCATGCTCCACTTGACCCACACTTGGGTCTTATCTCTCTCCTATCCCTTGCCTATTTTATCCACTGTGAGGAAAGTTTTCTGACTTCTTAGAGGAAATTTCTGGATTTTTTTGTGTGTATGTTTGTAATATCACAAACACAAATTATAATCTGGTGAAGTGATACTGTTTATTAATTATATCTGTTTTAATTGTTTAGTTGCAGCAATAAAATAGGGCCCAGAGCCATTGCTTCTTTTTTGTCTTCCTCAAATAACTTTTCTCAAACTTTCTGAATCCATTTATCCCTCCTTCTTTCTGCCTTGATTGCACCTTCTAGCCTGCCTCTTCCTTCCTTCCTTTTTGATTTCATTCCTTTCTTTCTTTCTACTTTTCTTTCTCTCTTTATTCCTTTCACTGTGTTGGCAAGTGGGATCTTCACTGTGGCTCACAGATTCGCTGACTGTGGTTCACTGACTCTGTGGTTCCAGTAGTTGCAGTTCCTGGGCTTGGTTACTCTGCAGGATGTGGGATCTTAGATCCCAGACCAAGGGTCAAACCCACATGCTCTGCATTGAAAGGTGTATTCTTAACCAGTGAACCACCAGGGAAGTCCCCTAGCCTACCACTTCTAACCTCCTGTATGTCGAGAAGTACTCAGGTCAGTACTGCATATTACATAATATTTGCCAAGCCTCTCGATGAGTGATTAGGGACGTAACACAGTCTTTCACGCTGGAGTAACCCCTTTTCTGTTTATCTTTGAAATCTGGGTGATGGATCTTGTGGTCTCCAAGGAAGTGGAGAAGAAGGCATTTCTCTCACGCAAACCTACTGAGACAGCAGGAGTGTTTACCCGGAACATTTGGTTACAGTGTGTGTCCTATGCATGCATTTTGAACAACCCCCCCAAATGCTAGTGTTCTGATTTATAGACCGAGAGAAAACAAAAATTTCCACGCTTTCAAACAGACTTTAATTTTTAATTCTGGATTGCTTTTTATGTTCTTTGATTTTCTGATGCCAATAAACGGCTCCATTTTGAAGGGAATGAGCAGGGTACACGGGTTTGAGATCCACAGTGTGAGGTGTGTTCAGCGGCCCGTGCCCTTGATCTGCGAGATGAGGGAAGCACTTTTCAGAAATGCTGGTTTCCCAGGCTTTCCCTCTGCTGAGCAGGTAAATGAAAATATTAGAGAATGGCTGACAGACAGGAACGCCACTGGGCAGATCTTTCTTTGCGGATATGAAGCATTCTTCTTTTTAAACGTCAGAGTTCTCCAAACAGAGCAATTGCTTTCAGTGATCTTTCTCACGTACTGACTTCTCACTATACATAGGGTTGGCCAAAAGGTTTGTGTGGGTCCATAACATCTTACAGAAAAACCAAACCAACTTTTTGGCCAATCCAATACATACACACATTTCCAGACTGGAATCGTAAAGTGAGGGCAAAAGGAGGAAGGTGTGAACTGCAGTGGATCCAGGTGTGACTGATGGCTAGTACCAGAAATTCCAGAAGTTCAAAATAGCAACTGTGCGGTCTCACTATTTGTTCTTATTAACAGGAGTGAGTGGGAATAAACGGCAGTAATCGATTTCAGAGTCAGAACCATCCTGACTCTGTGAATTCTAACCATCACAGAGAATTGATTCTAGGAAACAGCTCTTTTCCCTCTGATTTCTGTATGTCAGTATGTTCAAATATTCCACTCCTCTGTTTACCCCGATACTGAAACAGTAATTTCAAACTAGAGCTTTGAATTGTTTTGTTGTTAGCTTTTCTAAAAGAGAATAATTTTTTAAAAAATATTCTTTCTTCCTTATAGAGCAATTCTTATGTTGTTAACTGACACTGAAGTTTTTGAAGTTTAGGCTCACCTAAAATTCCTCTTTTGATTAATTTCATGTGGTTATTTTTATCTGTTTAGTCTTTAATGTATTAGATCTGGTGTATGTGCTCTGGATTATTTTTAAAATGTTATAAACTGTGATCTTTTAGCATCCTACTTTGTGTATTACGTTTGGTAGTCTCATAGATTTTATTTTAGGATGAGTGTGACCTTATCAATCTAGATTTTTAAATGTTTTAATAAATATTCTGGAGATTTCTCCCTCTTATTCATTTACATTCCTTGTTCAGAGTAATACAAAGAGGATAAGAGAAAGAGAGAGAAGAGAGAGCAACGTAGTGTGTGCTTCTTGAAATAAAGGAAAAATATTTGAACAGAAAGTGACATGTAAAAGGAAGAAATAGACAAAGTGAAAGTAAAAAACTATGACTTTAACTTTAATATGGCATATATTGTTCATAATAATAAACATTGTAATTAAAAATTTTAAAGTCTTTAAAGGCATACCATGCATTTCAAATAATGATCTCTTAAGGCACTCAGGCTATTTGAATCCCTAGTCATAGAATAAACTAATAACAGAATTTCATTTAGGATATCACTTGGGGAAAAATGGACTTAAGACTTTCAAGAGATTAAGATTCTGTGTTTCTGACAAGGAATCCAAAAGGCTTGTATGCTCTGCACCCTTGCCCCCAGGCTGGTCTCACTGACAGTAACCTTGCTCTTAGAAGTTAGAACTGGGGCACCGTGGGAAGAAACACAGGGGAGTAGGGTCAGGAGGCAAATGAAAGTTTTTCTATCATTAGCTAGAAAAGTTCTTAGGGAACTGTTAAAATCAAACCTGCGGCTTGTTATTATTGTTCTGTTGCTGAGTTGTGTGCAACCCTTTGCGAGCCTACAGACTGCAGCACACCAGGCTCCCCGGTCCTTCATTATCCTCGGAGTTTGCTCAGATTCATGTCCATTGAGTCAGTGATGCTATTAATATCTATACATCTCATCCTCTATTGCCCTTTCTCCCCCCTCCCTCAATCTTCCTCAGCATCAGGGTCTTTTCCAATGAGTCAGTTCTTCGCATCAGGTGGCCAAAGTATTGGAATTTCAGCTTCAGCATCAGTCCTTCCAATGAATATTCAGGGTTGATTTTCTTTAACATTGACTGGTTTGACCTCCTTGCAGAGATCAAACTAACCTGGGGCTGCTTCGCACACGTGCTCAGTCGTGTCTGACTCTTTGTGACGCTATGGACTGTATAGCCTGCCAGGTTCCTCTGTCCTTGGGATTTTCCAGGCAAGAATACCAGAGTGGGTTGCCATTTCCTCATCCAGGAGAACTTCCTGACCTGGGCATGGAACCCACGTCTCCTGTATCTCCTGCACTGCAGGTAGATTCTTTACTACTGAGCCACCAGGAAAGCCCATCTTTAGAAAAGAGGAAAATGTCTAGATTGTTTTCAAAGCATATGAGTCCGCAACAACTTTGTATCCATAGTTAAGATCTCACAAAAAGAATGACTTCTTTTCTCTGCATTGGTGTTGTTTACTTCCTGTTTGCTTTTCATTTTTCTACTTAGTGCTCTGACTTTGCCAAATTCCCAGCAGCCTGACTTGCTCCAGTGTGATCTCATGTCGGCCCTGGTGCTTGTGTATGGTTCTGGGTTGTTAGTTCACCCACCTCTGACTTGCCCTCCTTCTGACTTCTTGCTCCAGCACTCCTGAACTTGGAAGCTGTGCTATTCACATGGCCTCCCTTCCTAAGAGAAATGGAACTATATTAATTCCCTGGAAAAGAATAGGTAATCAGCTCTGATTCTCCCTTCCTGATTTCTTCCCTCCTAAGGGTCACCAGCTAAACTCAGATTTACCTGCATTTCTGTGCTGCTATGTTTTTTTTTTTTTTATTTTTTTGGTCATATCATCCACTATAGCGTGCATTTTAAAATAATTATTTTTAATTGAAGAATAATTGCTTTACAATGTTGTGTTAATTTCTGCTGTACAACAGTGTGAATTAGCTATGTATATACAGGTATCCTCTGCCTCTTGAATCTCCATCCCCACCCCTATAGGTCATCACAGAGCACTGAGCTGGGCTCCCTGCGCTACACGGCAGCTTCTCACTAGCTATCTATGTTACATATGGTACTGTCCCAATTCATCCCACCCTCCCCTTCCCCCACGGCATCCACAAGTCCATCCTCTGTGTCTGCATCTCAATTCCTGCAACCCAGATGTCCATCGACAGATAAATGGATAAAGAAGATGTCATATGTATACACAGGTAGTATTACTCAGCCATGAAAAAGAATGAAATTGGCTCTTTGTAGTGATGTGGATGAACCTAGAGTCTGTCATACAGAGTGAAGTAAATCAGAAGGAGAAAAAGAAATATCATATATTAACACATATACACAGAATCTAGAAAAATGGTACTGATGGACTTATTTGCATGCATTAACTTTTAAGGGCCCATATGTTTCATGGAAGGTTGAAAGAATTATATACCCCTCTCTACCACTCTCAGGCATTAGCACACTCATGCATGACATCAATCACCCATGACTTTACATTAGAGAGCCAACTGTGTACTCATAATTTTGTGTACTCATAATTGTGTGTACTCAAAATTGTGTGCACTCATAATTGTGTGTGGTCATAACTATGATAGGCAGGTAGAGGCCTCAGAACAAATGTGTCAATGCCATTGTCTTTAAGGAGCTATTTTAGTCTTGTTGAGACAAAAGTTAAGTTTGTGAATGGACTGGCCCTTTTGTCCAAAACACACATTCCTCCACTCCAGAACAGGAGTAGAGAAAAACTCCCAGCATGAGAAGCTCTGAGAGAGGGAACTAAATTCAATCAGACACTGACATTTTCCTAGTTGGTGTTGTTGTCTTCTTGTATATGGCCACTTCTGCTGCTTTATTCTATGTCACACCCCCACTTTCTCTAGGCCAGTCATACAACAAAAATCCCTTCTCACGTTCACTTCATTTAGCACAGTAGGGAATATAGGCTTTCCCTCTCAAAATATATTATTAAATAGGAGGTAAAATGAAATATTAATAAACCACCACAACAAATCCTGGAAAAGACCCTGACACTGGGAAAGATTGAAGGCAGGAGGAGAAGGGGATGACAGAGGATGAGATGGTTGGATGGCATCACCAACTCATTGGACCTGAGTTTGAGCAAGTTCCAGGAGTTGGTGATAGACAGGGAAGCCTAGCGTGCTGCAGTCCATGGGGTCACAAAAGTCAGATATGACTGAGCAACTGAACTGAACAAAAAATCCTAACATCTTGCTGAGTGGATTGCCTGCAACGGTGCTGAGTGTGATAGGAGGAGAAGGCAGAGAGTATTGCAGAGTAAGTGCATGACAAGGGTCTTGTTAGTCATGAATAACACATTATCGTTCAAAGCTAGTTCTTCCCTTTGCTCTTTTGGATCCAGCAGGAAAGTAAAGTTTTCTAATTCTAAGGATACTATCAAAAGGGAAAAATATATCTGAGCTAAAACCTTCTATATGTTAGAGCAGCATTGACCACAGATCCGTCTTTAGGCTGGAACATGTGTGAAGCCCCCCGTACTAGTCTCTTTCCCTCTCACCCACTCCCTGGCTTTTGGCCATGTGGTCATTGGAGGTGATGTTGTTTTCTGGTACTGGGAACCGAACAATGTGAACAACATTCTCCTTTGAAGAACAGACACTGGCAGATAAAATCAAGCCTTTGCTTATTTTAAGCCTCTCCAGCATGTCCCATACACAACGGGGAACTCACTTCAAATTTCTCCTCAGAACCTCTTGCCTACTGCACAGCTGATTTACAGGTGTGCAAAGTTGCTGCAGTCGTGTCTGACTCTTTGCCACCCTATGGACTTTAGCCCACCAGGCTCCTCCATCCATGGGACTGTTCAGACAAGACCACTGTAATGGGTAGGTGATCTTACCCAGGGGATCTCCCCAGCCCAAGGATCGAATCTGGGTCTCTTATGTCTCCTACATTGGCAAGTGGGTTCTTTTTTTTTTTCATTTATTTTTATCAGTTGGAGGCTAATTACTTTACAATATTGTAGTGGTTTTTGTCATACATTGACATGAATCAGCCATGGATTTACATGTGTTCCCCATCCCGATCCCTCTGGGTCTTCCCAGTGCACCAGGCCTGAGCACTTGTCTCATGCATCCAACCTGGGCTGGTGATCTGTTTCACCCTAGATAATATACATGTTTCGATGCTGTTCTCTCGAAACATCCCACCCTTGCCTTCTCCCACAGAGTCCAAAAGTCTGTTCTGTACATATATATGGAATTTAGAAAGATGGCAGGTGGGTTCTTTACACTACTGCCGCTGGGATGCCTGATTTACAGGCAGTAGTGAGTACTAAATAATACTTTTTCTCTTCCTGGGTTAGGTTTCCAGTCCTGTCTCTCCAAATAAATTAAAAAAAAAGAAGGTTTGTGGATGGGTCTAGAATTAACCACAAAACTATGTAACATGCAGTGTTAATATCTATTTATTGAACCTTTCATATGCAGGTGATGATGTTGGACTATTGTGACAGGTAGTCTAGCCTTCACTGACAATGTTTTAGTGACTATTCCAAGCTCAGTAAGTACTAAATGGTCTTCCATTTATGCTTCCATTTATGCTTCCATTATGGTGCATGACTGTTGTCTCCATTTTATACTCTCAAGGACCCTATCTCCAGTGACTATTTCTAGGCTTACATGGAGAATTTCGGGGTGAAGGGGAGAGGGCCAACTGTCTCTTTCTCAGAGTACTTTCTCCACGTCAAGGGCTGGGCATCTGTTCTGCCTGCTAGTTTCTGCCTCGTGCAATGCCACATGACCTCCTTCCTTTCCTGGCTCTTTGACTTCGTGCATGTAACTGCTCAGTCCACTCCCAAAGATCTCCTGAGTGCTTATTGTTTGTACGGACTTTGAACTGCTTACATCCTCTGCTCTTGGATGTTTGCTGACTTGAATTTGGACTCACCTGCTGCGTACTTTTCTCGTTCACAGTTCACATGGAGACTGCTTCCTGATCTCAAAGCCCTAATCCTTGATCTGCTGCCACTCACAAATATAGAGAGCAAGTTTGCTTTTCAGGTGATTAAATGTCAGAATTGTCTACCTGTGATGACTGTATCCTCTTCAAGAGGATCGTTGTAAAATCGGTCTTTCCTTGCGGGTATGGCTGCCTTGCTGCAGTTTTCTCTGTGGCATTTCATCATGTGGATTTCAGTCTTCCGTGTATCTGTTTCGTAATCTTGAAGAGTGCTGAATTTGGGTATGAGAAGACATTACCGTCTAAGAACTCCCTACCTTATTTTTCTTAAGCTTTATATTTTTTATAACTTTTAATTTTATATTGGAATATAGCTGATTAACATTGTTGTGATTGTTTCAGGTGGACAATAAAGGGACTCAGCTCCATATATATATGTATCCATTCTCCCCTAAACTTTCTCCTATCTAGCTTCCACGTAACATTGAGCAGAATTCCCTGTGCTGTAAGAATTCACTACTGATTTGGTCATTGTTGGTAACAAGAAATAGGATTTAAGGGGTTTCATTTAAAACTGGAAACAAAGTGTAATATGACTGATGTGCATGACAGCCAAGCCCCAATTCTGTGATATTAACAGCTGTTTCTAAAGCAGGTTTGGGGAAGGTGGAATAAAACAAGAACTAAAGGAAAGAATGCTAGCAATTAGACAGATTTAGTTTCTCAACCCAGAATGGTTTGCTTATTTCCTAAGTAACTTAAGACATGTCACCTATATCTCTCAATTTCATACCTTTGGTTAAAGAATCAAGTGAGACAATATACATAAAAGGTCTACAAAAATTGTTAGACTGAAATGTTTCCTTCCTAACAATAAATGTTAGTAACCCACATCCTCTCTCAGCAGAGATTCCGTTCTTTACCTGGCTGCTGCTCTGTAAACAAATTTGACCATGCTGATTTCTTTTTTTTTTTTTTTTCATTTAATTTTACTAGTTGGAGGCTAATTACTTTACAATATTGTAGTGGGTTTTGTCATACATTGACATGAATCAGTCATGGACTTACATGTATTCCCCATCCCAATCCCCCACTCCCACCTCCCTCTCTACCTGATCCCTCTGGGTCTTCCCAGTGCACCAGGCCCGAGCACTTGTCTCATGCATCCAACCTGGGCTGGTGATCTGTTTCACCCTAGATAATATATATGTTTCAATGCTGATCTCTCTAAACATCCCACCCTCGCCTTCTCCCACAGAGTCCAAAACTCTGTTCTGTACATCTGTGTCTCTTTTTCTGTTTTGCATATAAGGTTATCATTACCATCTTTCTAAATTCCATATATATGTGTTAGTATACTGTAATGTTCTTTATCTTTCTGGCTTACTTCAGTCTGTATAATGGGCTCCGGTTTCATCCATCTCATTGCTTGCTTATACCCTTCAGTATCCTAGAGCAAAGCAGAAACTCTTAGAATGAAAATAAAACTTAGCATAAGCACACTGTCTGACTTTACCTGTTGTGTGAGTTTGGGAGGGCACTCCTCTTCAATTTTCCAGGACACTATTACCTTCTAGTGTGGCCCCTGTTGCCTGTTGACAAGTTTAGGGTTGAAAAGAGGTTGCCTATCTGGAAAGTAATATAAGCAATACAGGAACGAAGCAAACTCTTATACAGGTGGTCAGTTTTTCTGTTGGAAGGATAGGGGCTGATGGGCTATCTAAGGGAGAGCTTAGCACAGCTTCTCTGCATGCATGATATCCTTTGTTTACTGGGGTGGACGCTGGACCCTCTATGGCCTCACTTGCCACACAACTCCTGGATGGAAGCAGTGGGCATGATCACTCAGGTGCATGCTCGGAAGTCTCAGATGCATGTCTCTGCCCAAGTCTTGTGTTGCTCTATGTCTCATTCTTTTGTCTCTCACCCTCTTAACACATCTCCTTCACCTGCTCTATTTCTCCACTTCAAGAACTTCTTTAGACTAGAGTTAAGAGTGAAAGTCCCACAGTCATGTCTGACTCTTTGCAACTCCATGGACTATATATTCCCTGGAACACTCCAGGCCAGAATACTGGAGTGGGTAGCCTTTCCCTTCTCCAGGGCATCATCCCAACCCAGGGATCAAACCCAGGTCTCCTGCACCGTAAGCAAATTCTTTACCAGCTGAGCCACCAGGGACGAAGCTGTCTCTAAATCACAAGGTATTCTCACCAAGTCTATTGCCTAGTCATAAAACTCCGGGAGTTGGTGATGGACAGGGAGGCCTGGCGTGGTGTGGTCCATGGGGTCACAGAGAGTCGGACACGACTGAGCGAGTGAACTGAACTGAACTGAACCAGTCCTATGCCAGTTGAAGCCTAAGCCCTGGCCTAAGCCATAGACTTTTTTTTTTAAGAGTATAGTTGCTTTACAATGCTGTGTTAGTTTCTGCTCTACGGCAAAGTGAATTACCCACACCTATACATATATCCTCTCTTCCTTAGATTTCCTTCCCATTTAACCTATACCTATATATCTATGTATCTGTATCTATATATATATTTTTGGTTGCTGCTGTTTTTCATCAATTTCCCTTTGCTGTCCTTTGCCTGAAACAAGTGAACTGATAGATTGAAGGCACAGAGGAAAAGGGAATCCTAGAAATAAAAATGCATTGGTTAGTAGTATCAAAGGTAGTATCTCATCATATAAATACAATTCCATCTAACAGAAATGCTCTAGGACCTATCTACCACATGAAAAATAGTTATATGAAAAGGTACCATAAGTTCAATCAAAGTTAATAGGGATATATTACCTGCAGCTGTAAGAGGGCCCCAGGTTAGCTTGCTTCCAGTCATCCTAGCCCTCTGACTACTAAGTAGTTGAACTGAGGGCTCTTCCAGCTGTGAGCTGGCCAGAGAAGCAACCCAGGGCTGAGTCAACATCACCCAGGATCCTGCTGCATTTTGGGCTCGCGTCCTACCTTGTTTTCCTGCTCTCTGTTGATCTTTGCTTTTTCTTTGTAACCACAAATAGCCTCTCCTTTCAGCAAAGATTGCTCTTCTTCCCTGTGGACTGTGACACAGCAAAGTCTCTGTAACTTTGGTCTTTATCCTTTGTCTCTGAAGTTAGTAGATAAGTTTGTGGTTTGGTTTTTTAGCAAAAATGGAAAACTGGCTGGAAAAAATCACCTTTTCAGATCTAGTTCTGCTCCTCTCACTCTGACTCTCAGGGAAGAACCTGTGTTCTACTTCTACATCAGTCAGACCCACCTCTGAAGTTAGACTATTGGGTTGGGATTGTGTCCACAACCATGGCTCACACTAGGATTTAGGTACATAACAGGCTGAATTAAGACTTATCTTCATTTAAGAGAGAAGACAGAATCAGTTTTTATAAAGAAAGCCATCCTAGACATTCCACCTCAGAAGTCAGAGTGGGCAGTTTATTGTGAGAGTGGGAAGTCTCTGAGAGAGGCTCAAAAAGGAGAAGGAGACAGGACTGCCATCTTGTTTCCTGTTTGTCGTCAGCAATCCTTTGCCTGGCTCTATAACCTGCTCTAGATTAGTTTGGTTGCATGTAAAACAGAGATAAGTGATAGAGAAAACATTTAAAAAAGAAAGTAAAGGAATTCCAAGGATAGGATGGGAAATTCAGTTAGCAATTTGGCTAGACAGCTAATTGGAAAGCTGGATAACATCATGTTTGTTTGTTTGTTTGTTTCAGATTAGATATGTGTTAATTGACTCAACTTGTCAGCTTTCTAGAGAACATCTTCCTGACTTTTGTGTCTGAAATCTTTGTCTTTCCCAGCATTTACCACAAACGCTCCTATTGAATGGAGTGGCCACCTTGGTTCTGTAATGTCACATCTTAAGTCTTAAGTTCTGTAAGGTCAAGGTTTCAGAGAGCACTGGGGGGATGAGTGCTCATTAATGGGTGTTTGCTGTGGGTAAAGATAGCAGAGACTTGATGGAAGATGACCAAGTCTGACTGGTAGGAATTCTAGAGCCCTTGTTTGTTAGCTGTGTCAGGCACTGTGCTTTTTGGTTCACATGCAATAATTCATTTTATATCCATGTTTTATGTTCTGTGAAGTACCATCATGACGCTAATAACTCCCAGCTGGAGAACACACACCTGTGGGATGAATGGGCAAGGGGACAGGAGCTGATATCTCACCAGGAAATCTCTGGTGAGAAGAATGCCAATTAATAAGGACCAAACAAGACTTGTATCTGTTACTAGAGCATTATATATATATGTGTGTGTGTGTATAGTGGCAGGAGGTCATATATGGTGGTTATATATAGTGGCAGGAGGTCAGCCAGCAAGTGAGGAAAAGACTATTGAAGAAACTGAAGCCAAAATTAACAAAAAATAAGGATCTTCAGGGAAAATCCATGGTTCTTATAGAGTAAGTGGGTCGACTTCCTGTTTGGAGTTTCTAGAAAGTCACTTAAATGGATGACATTTTTGCAGTATCTTATTACAGCCTCTTGGCTCCACCCTTTACAATTCCATTGATTAAAGCACCTGCGAAGATTTGTGTAGTTTTCCCGATCTCATCAGTTCAGTTCAGTCACTCAGTCGTGTCTGACTCTGCAACCCCATGGACTGCACTATGCCGGGCCTCCCTGTCCATCACCAACTCCCGGAGCTTACTCAAATTCATGTCCATTGAGTCAGTGATACCATCCAACCGTCTCATCCTCTGTCGTCCCCTTCTTCTGCCTTCAATCTTTCCCAGCATCAGAGTCTTTTCAAATGAGTCAGTTCTCTGCATCAGGAGGCCAGTGTATTGGAGTTTCAGCTTCAGTATCAGTCCTTCCAGTGAATATTCAGGACTGAAGTCCTTTAGGGTTGACTGGTTTGATCTCTTTGCAGTCCATGGACCTCTCAAGAGTCTTCAACACCACAGTTCAAAAGCATCAATTCTTCGGCAGTCAGCTTTCTTTATAGTTCACCTCCCACATCCATACATGACCACTGGAAAAACCATAGCTTTGACTAGATGGACCTTTGTTGGCAAAGTAATGTGTCTGCTTTTTATTTTTTTAATTTATTTTTTCCATTTATTTTTATTAGTTGGAGGCTAATTACTTTACAGTATTGTAGTGGTTTTTGCCATACATTGACATGAATCAGCCATAGATTTACATGTATTCCCCATCCTGATCCCCTCCTCCCACCTCCCTCCCCACCCCATCCCTCTGGGTCTTCCCAGTGCACCAGTCCTGAGCACTTGTCTCATGCATCCAACCTGGGCTGGTGATCTGTTTCACCCTTGATAATATACATGTTTCGATGTTGTTCTCTCAAAACATCCCACCCTCACCTTCTACCATGTGTCTGCTTTTGAATATGCTGTCTAGTTTGGTCATAACTTTTCTACCAAGGAGAAGATGTTTTTTAATTTCATGGCTGCAGTCACCATATACAGTGATTTGGGAGCACAAAAAAATAAAGTCTGACACTGTTTCCACTGTTTGCCCGTCTATTTGCCATGAAGTGATGGGACCAGATGCCATGATCTTTTTTTTCTGAAGGTTGAGCTTTAAGCCAACTTCTTCACTCTCCTCTTTCGCTTTCATCAAGACGCTCTTTAGTTCTTCTTCACTTTCATAAGGGTGGTGTCATCTGCCTATCTGAGGTTACTGATATTTCTCCCAGCAATCTTGATTCCAGCTTGTGCTTCATCCAGCCCAGTGTTTCTCATGATGTATTCTGCATATAAGTTAAATAAGAAGGGTGACAATCTCATAGAATCATATTATTAATAGTAGTCAAGGTGAAGCTCTAATACTTTGTCCACCTAATGTGAAGAGCTGACTCCTTGGAAAAGACACACCTGATGCTGAGAAAGATTGATGGCAAAAGGAGAAGGGGGTGGCAGAGAATGAGATGGTTAGATAGGGTGACTGATTCAATGGACATGAATTTGAGCAAACTCCAGGAGACAGTGAAGGATAAGGGAGTCAGGTGTGCTGCAGTCTGTGGGATTGCAGAGTCAGACATGACCTAATGACTGAACACACACACACACAGGTGGCATTGTATATTGAACTGTGAGATTCGAGCACTTTCATTTTTAAACAATGCTCATTATCTCCAAACTACCTCAAATGCATGACAGGTCCATGATATATTATAAAATGTTTGAAATTTTGTCCTTATATGACAAGCATTGATATATGCACTGTTCATGTCAGAGCCCTTGTGTCCTGTAATATAAAGCTAGTGGAGGCCAGGCAGGAGATCAGTTGAAATATTCTTGGAACATAAATATATTGAAGGTTGCTAATGAAAGACTAATTGATGATAACAGGAAGCAGTCAATTTTAATAATGTAATTTGTTCAGTATCACTATAGCGATTTAAAACAGAAAGAAAGAAAAGGGTTTAAATCTCTAAATTCTGTGCTGAAAGATCCAAGGTTAAGATGAGATTGTAGCATAGCTTGTTTATTAGCATAGTTAAAAATAATGATCAAGTTAATTAAAACTGAATTATAGTGGAACCATCTCGATAGACTCGTGACAGCCATTTTAATGAGTTCCATTAAAGGCAGCAATAATAATTAAGTTATTTTGAAACCAGCTCAATAATTTTCATAAGAAATCTATTATGCACATTTCTTTCATGTCCCTGTTGGTAAAACTGTAGTAGCAGGAAATTTAGACTGTGGACTCTAAACATGCTCTGCAATGGATTGTGTTATGAATTAATGCTGTGTGTGCTATTTGAGAAGAGTAGTTACCATCCATGTGTGTTATGTCTCTCTGCACAATTCTTCCAAAGAACAATCAGTTCAGTTCAGTTCAGTTCAGTTGCTCAGTCGTGTCTGACTCTTTGCGATCCCATGAATCGCAGCAGGCCAGGCCTCCCTGTCCATCACCAACTCCCGGAGTTGACCCAAACTCATGCCCATCAAGTCGGTGATGCCATCCAGCCATCTCATCCTCTGTCATCCCCTTCTCCTGCCCCCAATCCCTCCCAGCATCAGGGTCTTTTCCAATGAGTCAACTCTTCGCATGAGGTGGCCAAAGTATTGGAGTTTCAGCTTCAGCATCAGTCCTTCCAATGAACACCCAGGACTGATCTCCTTTAGGATGGACTGGTTGGATCTCCTTGCAGTCTAAGGGACTCTCAAGAGTCTTCTACAACACCACAGTTCAAAAGCATCAATTCTTCAGCGCTCAGCTTTCCTCACAGTCCAACTCTCACATCCATACATGACCACTGGAAAAACCATAGCCTTGACTAGACAGACCATTGTTGGCAAAGTAATGTCTCTGCTTTTTAATATGCTATCTAGGTTGGTCATAACTTTCCTTCCAAGGAGTAAGCGTCTTTTAATTTCATGGCTACAATCACCATCTGCAGTGATTTTGGAGCCCCCCAAAAATAAAGTCTGACACTGTTTCCACTCTTTCCCCATCTATTTCCCATGAAGTGATGGGAGCAGATGCCATGATCTTAGTTTTCTGAATGTTGAGTTTTAAGCCAACTTTTTCACTCTCCTCTTTCACTTTCATCAAGAGGCTTTTTAAGGACAATGGTGACACTAAAAATGAGGGTACATTCTAAGGTGAGAGTCCCCAGTCTTTTTCCAACAACTGGGGACTCTATGAACATGAAAACATTTAAAAGTCTCCTTATATATAAGTGGTTGTATTTTTAGAATCCTATTGATTAATAAAAGACATCATGCATGAGACAAGTGCTCGGGCCTGGTGCCCTGGGAAGACCCAGAGGAATCGGGTGGAGAGGGAGGTGGGAGGGGGGATCGGGATGGGGAATACATGTAACTCCATGGCTGATACATGTCAATGTATGACAAAACCCACTGCAATGTTGTGAAGTAATTAGCCTCCAACTAATAAAAATAAATGAAAAAAAACAAAAAACAAAAAAACAAGACAAAACAAAAGACATCATGACACAAAGTTTTATGATTTCAGCAGCAATTTGCATTTTGTTAGTCACAACTTCTACATACATAGTGAAAGTATTAGTGAGATTTTGTTGGAGCCTATGATATTTTAGTTTTCAGACAAAGTTGCTATATTTTTGTCCTTCCTTTTCTTTCTCTACCCCAGGATAAGGCCATTGATATTGGAAATCTGGAGTGAAATGAGATAGGCTCCCATGTTTCTGCAACTTCTTGGGATGTCAATCTGAACAGGAGGTTAGGAAAAAGGAGAGTGGGTTACTATGTAGATATCAACACATCTGTCATCTGCCTTCTCTTTCTACAAGAATGTTTTGCCTTTAACTTATCACAAAGTTCTATTTTTTTTAAATTTCTATTTGGAAGAAAATATAAACTAAATGAAGAATGAAGCTGGATACTTACTCTTCATCCCTAATCTTTAAATATTGAGACTTTATGTCATGAATACTTAAAAGGCTATTTAGACAAGTAAATAAATCTCAACTTTATTGTGTTCAAGAATGACCAATGATACTAGCAAACATCACTCAGTGTAGGTAATTTATAACCTTATTTCAGGCTTTTAAGTAAATACTTCACTTTTCCAATTAAAGTTTCATGCCTGTTCAAAGCCCACACAGATTACTGATAAATATCTATAGATTGACTTATTAAAGTTCATTAGTTGTTTTACTATATTAATTATTATTATTAATCACATAAATTTGTCATGCTGTCCTAGGTTTTTACAAAGCTGTGTGTTCTTGGACTATTAGCTTACATTTGAGCATAGTGGCTTCTTCCCAGAAATGGCTATTTTCAAGGGGTATTCCTGCAGCTATTAAATAAAAATGCAATCACAAGGTCATTAATCTTATCTCAATAAAGTGCAAATACAAAATTTTTATTATTAATATGTCTATCTACATTTACTATACAAAATTATATAGTATTTCAGAAACAGAAATAGTGATTACAAAGTCAACATGGGTCAAGTAATACCTTATGTTCATTCAGTTCAGTTCAGATCAGTCTTTCAGTTGTGTCCAACTCGTTGCAACTCCATGGTCTGCAGCTTGCCAGGCTTCCCTGTCCATTACCAACTCCCAAAACTTGCTCAAACTCATGTCCATCGAGTCGGTGATGCCATCCAATCATCTCATCCTCTGTCATCCCCTTCTCCTCCTGCCTTCAATCTTTCCCCGCATCAGGGTCTTTTCCAATGAGTCAGTTCTTTGCACCAGATGGCCAAAGTATTGGAGTTTCAGCTTCAACATCATTCCTTCCAGTGAATAATCAGGACTGATCTCCTTTAGGATGGACTGGTTGGATCCCCTTGCTGTCCAAGGGACTCTCAAGAGTCTTCTCCAACACCACAGTTCAAAAACATCAATTCTTCAGTGCTCAGTTTTCTTTATAGTCCAATTCTAACATCCATATATGACTACTGGAAACACCATAGCTTTGACTAGATGGACCTTTCTTGACAAAGTAATGTCTCCGCTTTTTAATATGCTATGTAGGTTAGTCATAGCTTTTCTTCCAAGGAGCAAGCATCTTTTACTTTCCTGGCTGCAGTCACCATCTGCAGTGATTTTGGAGCTCCAAAAAATAAAGTCTCTCTCTGTTTCCATTGTTTCTCTGTCTATTTGCCATGAAGTGATGGGACTGGATGCCATGATCTTAGTTTTCTGAATGTTGAGTTTTAGGCCAACTTTTTCAGTCTCCTCTTTCACTTTCATCAAGAGGCTCTTTAGTTAGTTCTTCTTCGCTTTCTGTCACAAGGGTCATGTCATCTGCACATCTGAGGTTATTGATATTTCTCCCAGGAATCTTGACAAGAAACATAGACAAAGACATCAGAAGGCAGCAGAAAGAGTCCCTTATGTGCATAAGAGTACTGAATTTTTGGCCTACTGGACTTCATGTTTAGAAATGATTTTCCTTGCAAAATAACATCTGAATATTAAAAGGAGCTATGTGCAGAAAAGCCTACATTTAGACAAGCATTTTAGTTCTAAAGTTAACTTTTTCATTAATAAAATGAAAGATCAACATTGCTATAATCTTCCTTTCATTGAAATAACATAAATCCTTAGTCTCAAAAATTTTAAATTAATATAATCTTTGTGTGAAATATATATGATTATTTTAGATAACCATTTGATTCTATTCTTAAAACCCAATGAAGCACATTATGAGAAATTAATGAGTCATTTTCCACATGGCAGATAGCTTAAACTTAAATGTTTGCTTTATAATATTAATTTTATAACAGGCCTAATGAAATAGACATTTTAACAATGATCCTCTAAAAGAAAAGCAGACACAGGAGAAAAAAAGGCAACTTTTAACCTACAGATTACATTTATCTAAATTTTGTCAAGTTTGGGTTAGATAAGTATGGGAAATTTCAAGCCAAATGTAGTGTGTGTGTGTGTGTGTGTGTGTAGGTGTGCTTAGTCATGTTGGACCTTTACAATCCCAAGGACTGTAGCCCATCAGGGTCCTCTGTCCATGGGATTTCCCAGGCAAGAATACTGGAGTGGGTTGCCAAAATTTGATAAGCAGTTAAAGCTAATGGTTAAGATAAGTGGAATTTGTTGTTACTTTATGCTTTCCTCATGGAATGTTCAATTCAGAAACTATTTTAATGTTTGTAAACTGATTTCCAAGGACTTGATATTATCACTAAATTTCTGTTATTTGTTTATAAATAGTGAGTCCTTTTTCTATTATTGTCTATCCATGCATAGCGTAATGCATGTTAAGAAAAACCCACTGGTAAGTACCTGGACAGTTTTCACATTAAATACATTCAACGTCATCTGGTCTATACAGCAATGCATTGAGAATTTAGAGAACAAATGAGAAAAAGTATAAAGTACGTCAAGACGTCTTTATATACCAGTTAAAGTGAAGGCTAGCATCTGTCTAAAATAATGGTGTAACATCATATGAAGAATAAGCCTTTTGTTTGCCTCTGAAGATGATGCCAGCAACTTTCTGAGGCTTGAGCTGAGCCAAGAATAAATGTATTGTAGCATCATTTCTGCATGAACTTCAAGGAAAAGGAAAAATTTAAACTTTTAGGTTCACTCCTTCTCAGTGATTGTACATGAACTTCATGAAGGCACAGATAAAGTCTTAATTGACTTTGTATTCTGCCCAGGTCTCACATTTGGGAAGAGTTTAATGCTTTCAAGTAGATGGGGAAACAATGGAAACAGTGAGAAGCTTTATTTTGGGGGACTCCAAAATCACTGTAGATGGTGACTACGGCCATCAAATTAAAAGACACTTGCTCCTTGGAAGCTATGACCAAACTAGACAGCATATTAAAAAAAACAGAGACATTACTTTGCAATAAAGGTCTGTCTAATCAAAGCTATGGTTTTTCCAGTGGTCATGTATGGATGTGAGAGTTGGACCAAAAAGAAAGCTGAATGCCAA